>NC_056738.1:227922589-227937589 GCF_019279795.1 Protopterus annectens
ATGACTTGTGATTACCAAAAGTGTGCTAGCCACTCAGCACAGCAGGCTATGGTAATGAGAGGAATCCCACTGGCCAGATCACCATATGTAGAGATGGAGAAGATCCTTGATTCTCTGTGCAGGAAAATAGGAACTTTAGTATCCCATAGTGAGATGCTGGATCTTGATGCAGAACTGCTGCATGCTTCCAGAATCTTCACCAGAGATGCACAGATGTGTATCAGTGCTGTTGAGAGGCTGTATACTTCTTAACTATGTAGTATACTGCATATCACTAAATGTAGTCTCCTTAGCTGTAAAGGAAAACCAGGACACAAACAAGATCCCCTGCAGAAGGTAATGTTTATCATATCATGTTCGACCACTATAAACCATCCTTATCATTTTATTTACTGGGAGTAAATTAATGGTGATGAATCTTACTTAATATTAGTATCATCATTTGATGTCTTCACAGGAGATGTATTACCTGGCCCCCTGACCATGAATATATCACTGCCTAATGATGGAGATGACTCTGACAGTGATGGTGGTGAACAATTTGCATTGTCTGTTGACACAGTGTCTGTGCATTATAAAGGAAATGCATAACCCAAATCCACTACTAAGTCAGTGGACTTAGCCTCTGTGCCTGTGGAATTTGCAACAGATACACAGACAAACAATGTCATCACCTTCATGTCTAGCCAGGAAGATGTGCCCTCCTGTGGCACAGGCTATATTTTCAAAAACAAGCTCTGCTGGGCATGTGGAGGACAACGGTGGTCAGCATTCTGGTGGACTTAAATGATATATGTCCCTCCCCAAACTCGCTGTCTCAATGTCTGCAACCAAGTGCTTTTGTTGGTTCATCATAGAATCACAGACTTGTACTGCTGTGAAAAAAAATCTAATAAAGTAAAACTTCCTTGTCTTCTCAAATTAGGAACTATCAAGTATATCAGGAAAATTTGCATAACTAAATGCTGTGATTTAAAACAGAATCTTCTGCTTCATACATTTAGATTTACATTTTCAGTAACATTTGATCCAATTGCTTTACTCAGTTCCTTGAATATATTAACAATGCATGTATTGTTTTCTTTTCTGTGTGTTGTAGATCCAATGCTTTGAATATATCTTCAGACCAAAGTATGGTTTGAACCTGTGTGTGGTTTAAATAACAGAAGGCTGCTTATTCGTTCTCCTCATTTATTACCAACAGTTCAGCTTAACTAGCCTTCACTGTGTCACTATTTTCACTTCAGTACCACCCACCAGTTCAACTCAAGTTCATGCTTCTCTGATAATAGATATAAAGTCTGAAGCTCAAATGTGTGATGTTAGATTAGTGACTTCAATCTTTAGTGATTTGCTAGAAATTCACAAATTGTATGAGGAGCAGCCCAAAAATATGAGGCAAAAAATCTGAACCTTCTGTG
Organism: Protopterus annectens; assembly: GCF_019279795.1. NCBI lineage: Eukaryota > Metazoa > Chordata > Ceratodontiformes > Protopteridae > Protopterus > Protopterus annectens. The sequence goes on from NC_056738.1 coordinate 227,924,011, forward strand.
AAAATCTGGATAATTGAGAGGAATGACTGGGAAAACCACCTGTAGATCAAGGACTGCACTTTTGTTAGGATCAGCAAGGTGCAGTCAAGCACGCCTGAAAGGGTACTGCTCATGAATGGTACTGAGAGAAGCATGGAAAACATTGAAATCCAGGAAAGGTTTATATTGGACCATGCACCACTGGTTATGATCATTACTGTGCGGAATGTAGGCTAAGGAGAGGTGGGATGGAAAAGGGTGAATTATAAATGGGGAGAACAAAAGGAAACTGTGAAACAGTGAAGGAGACAGTACAGGACAATGAAATTGACAGGAAAGAGCTGCAGTAACACTGGTAGGATGGAGTTTAGGCAGCAATAAGAGAAAGTAATGAAGATGAAAGAAGTAAAGGTAGGGTGAAAGCTAGAAAACAAAATCTGAAACTGAGTAGTTGTACTAGAATAATTGTTGGTGGATGGTGGGGAAATCACAAGGTAAACAACTTCCAAGAAATAAAAGCTCAGACAAAATGACAGAGGGATAAGTGGGGTCAAAAAAGAAGGCAGAATCAGAAACAATGATGAGGGAATCAGTCAATGCTTTAGGAAGTACTACAGATGAAGTCCACTTGTCTTGTATGGACAAATGCTATCTTTCAATGAATGTGACATGGTAATAAACTTTCCTTTAGTGAGATCTTGGAGGCTGTGTATTTTTTGAATTACATCTTCAGTTCCTGCTCTGTCTGTGCATGGAATTTTGGTTATTTAGTTTTTGGAGTATGCACTTTACTGGGAATTCCCTTGGCTTTGTTAAATACTACAAAAATATTTACACAGAACAAGAGGGGAGAACACAAGAAAGACAGGACATGGGGAAGGAATGGAATTGAGATAGCTGCATAAGGAAATGTTAAATGCAGACATTGCTAAATGAGTGAAAGAAAAGCCCCAATGGATTATACTAGAGTTCTACAAAATGAAATGAGGCAGTGACTGAGTGAAGAGTGTAACAGGATATTTGATTCAGGGTAATTTCAAACAGCATGAAGCAGGCAAGGGTACTTTTAATGCCTAGAGGGAATATAGCATGAAAGTAGGATACTATTAACCCATTTTCTTGATTAATACAATTATAAAGACTCTGGCCAAAGTATTAGCAAAATGTTTAGAATGGATCCTACGACAGGCAATACAAGAAGATCAGAATGGATTCATAAATAAGGATGGCAGAACAGAATTGGTAGAAACCAGTGGAGTTCATGTATGTGGAAGAATGAGAGGAGTACAAAAGGGGTCAATTGTCTATAACAAGTTTTGACATGATGAAACGGAGTTTCTTAAGGAAAGTGTTGAAAAAGAAAGGGATGGGGGACAACTACGCAATTTAGGTGCAGACGATATACAATAGATCAGTGATAAAGAATGGGGGGATTCAGGGTGGTAGAGATGGACAGGGGAATAACACAGGGGTGCCCACTGTCACCTTATTATTTATACTCATGGTAAATGAGCTAGCAGTTCAGGTAAAAAGCAAATTGGCTGAGCTGAGGAGGATGCAAAGGCACTAAATTCTTGATTTATGTAGACTGTACACTGGTGTCAAAGGATGCAGAGATAGCTCTAGCAGCAATAGGTCTGGCTTTGTAAGACTTTTCAAACAATTTCTGGCCTGTAGTACAATAAGGAAAATAGTATAAGTCAGAGTAGGAGATGAAAAGGGAAGGGGAGTGATGGGAGACAAAAAAGGGACACAATTCCCCAAATACTTAGGGCTGTGTGTGGGATGTACCATAGAAGAGACTGAGAGAAATTAAATTAAAAATGGAAACAATGCTGAACAGAGCCAGGAAAGTGACCTTTATAAAACTGCAGAGGCTGAATGCAGTCAAAATGATGGTCCTCACAGTGATAAGACATATGCTAAGAAACATTCAAGTAGACCCAGTGGATAGATAACAGCAAAGCACACAGAAAGAGGTAAAAGACAAGACAGAAATGTAAAGAGACTGGAGGATAAAGAGAAATAAACCACAGACAGGAAGAAGGATGGAAGGGTGTACATTTCAACATATGCCATGACCCTGGAACATAATGTACTGGATAGATGCATAGAAAGAGAGAATAGAAATAACAGAAAGAATAGGAGCCTGAGATTGGAGAGAAACCATCATGAAGAAAAACAAGAGGATAATGAAAGAAATAAGCAACATGATTTGGGGAGAAGGCAAAGTAGAATATTTATGAAAAAAAAACAATCAGAGGAGATATCTTAGAACAAAATCAGGAATATACATTGAAAGGGTATGTGATAAAAGAAGAGGCAGATCTGCTGAGAGAAGGGAAGAAAAAAGGCATTTGAAATCTTAAAGTAGCTAGAATAACAACATAATACACTGAAGACAAAGTGGAGGAACTACTTAAGCCTAAAGGTAGAATAAAAAAGGTGAAGAGGGAGAGGAAAATAGAGGAATATGGGGAAAAAATATTAGAAAAAGGAAGAAAGGGCACCATGGAATAAATGGAAAGAAACGGCAAAATAAAGTTGTAGAATAATATGTGAAGTGCTGAGAAGAAAGGAATGGGAGAGGTAAAAAAACAGTCCAAAGACATTGAAAAGAGTACTGCAGATTAATTACCATATGCAGAAAATGCAAGGGATATGGGACTTAATGGTAAAGGTGCTACATATGGACTTTCCTAAAAGAGTGATGAAATAAGGAAGGAAAGAAAAAATCAGTGCTGGATATGTGAAAAAGCAGAGTCAGCATTGATTCATATGTCTGAGAAAATGGAAAGATATATTTCCTCAGACAGGAGAAAACTCACTGGAGTTCTGTTTGTGAGGGACACATCAGGAAGGCAGACAGTAGATGACAGAGTGTTAGGGAAACAGACGTTCAGGCCAGCAGATCAAAACATTAATGTAGAGAAGTGGAAAAAAAGACAAATGGCATCAGAACAAGACTAGCACATGAAATTCTTAGGTACAGGCAGAAGATGGCTAAAGCTGAGTATGATGAGAAAAGAACAGAAGTAGGTGTTGCAATACCACTGCATCCATTTTAGCAAAAGTGAATAAGATAAACAAGGGGAATCAATGTACAAATGCATGTTTTGGGGGAGCAGTATAGGTTAATAGGAGAAAATGGACATCGATAACCACAGGTAGGAAGAAAAAGTGCACCATAAATGAGGAGTGCATGTTAATGTATTTTTGCTTGATAGAAAAGTATGATTGCTTGTCAGTTGTAAAACATATAATTACATTGTCTTAAATCTGGTTTACTAAATATTTTTATATTTATTGTAATATTAGTTATGTCTGGTATTTATAATCAATAGTATTTCTTAATGTCTATGCACATGAATTCTGGAGAAAAACAAATAACATGAGAACATGGGCCAAAATCATGGGCTGTTTTTAAATATTGCTGTAATTTATTTAAAATGTTTAAAAAAAATGTTGAATAAGCATGACTTTTCTGAGCAAGAAAAAGTACTAAACTATAATGTCAGACATCATTGACTTACTAAAATCCTGAGTAATTTACCAGAAAACTAAAAAGCTGGCCACTGTCTCCTTTTTATTGACCAGTAGACTATACTGCACGTGCCAGGTATTTAGTCTCAGGAAATTACACTAAACCTATTGTACTTGCATCTTTTTGTTAAATGCTCTGTTCTGGCCACAAAGTAATTGCTTTCAGTCATACATTGACCTATAAATTGACATGAGAGTGGGAATCCTGCTCCAATCAGTCTTGCTATGCTTACTCCCCTACCCTACCCTCAATTTCTACCCACCCCTTCTTACTGTAATAGTATACTTCCTACATACACATTTCACTTGTGACTCTTATTCCAAAGCCATCCACAAATGGCCTTATTACTTCTATGCATACAATTGTTTCTTGTTTTCTACTTCCTTATCTCTTTAATTTTTAGCCCCATTCCCAACTATCTTTCTCCCTCCCACTCTGCTTTGCACTCTATAAATTTATAATCACACCCTCTCTAATAGTACCGATTTCACATTGTACCTTTTTCTTTTTCCAAATAAAACTTCATTTTTATTACTATGACTACATCATTATACTCTAGCCTTTAATACCCTTCTATTCCCTACATTCCAGAGAAGACACCAGGACAGACTACCTTTCTTCTTTTATTAAACATACTCCTCTCCTTACCTATCCTCTCCTAGCTTTCAGAATCCACCATTACTGAATCTTCTTCTGTCCTGCAACTTCTTGTGTCTTTCTTCATTGCTACTTCCCCAATACCTGACATTTATAAAATGCAGATTCCTGTAAGTAGTTAAGCACTCTTTAGCTTATCCTCTGTTCTTTTTCTCTTACTGTGTCAGCTGTCATCCTACCATTACTAGTATTACTACCATCAATAATATATCACATCCACCTATACATACTTCCTCTTTCCATTCTCCACGCATTGCACCAAACCTATTTAATATTGTACCTCACCTTTATTCCAAATATAGGCTAATTAATTGCACTTCACCTCAAACCAAACCAAAATTAAGTGCAAGAATCATCTACAAAAACAAGCATGCATTATTCCCCAATATACTAAAATCCTTCTAGGACAACATATTCACCCTAATCCTGTCCCTACCTATCACAATGAACACAAAGTTCCACATACTTCTGTAACCCAGCAACAGCCAATCCCCAGTCCTGGTGATCTAACGTTTTCTGCAATAAATCTTAAAAGTATAAGAAATAAAATTGCTGAACTGCATGCCTGGATTATCTAACATAAGTCTGCTGTTCTTGATGTTACTGAAACTTGGCTTAAACCTAGCATAAATGATTCTGAAGTTATACCTGACTATAATATCATCTATAATGACTGTATAAAGAGGAAAGGTGGTGGTACTGTTTAATATTTCCAAATAGCTACCACATTTACCCTTACAAGCTAGTGATTTCTGATAGTGACCATTACAATTTTCTACTTGCTTCTGTATTGTTAAGATGATTCATTTTCTTTCTCAACGTAAACTCAGATTTAACACAAGTGTTTTAACTAAATAATTACATTTTGCTAACTGACTTAAACTCACTCAGCATTGTTCCTTCACAGTAGTAATTATAGGCATAAGCACCAAACAGATACATATGTAAGTAATAGATGCCTTACCTAATAAAGAAAATGACTTGTATGTTCATTGGCATAACAGACATGTTATGAAGCAATATATATATATATGTGTGTGTGTGTGTGTGTGTGTGTGTGTGTGTGTGTGTGTGTGTGTGTGTGTGTGTGTGTGTGTAGACAGAAGAGAATGGCAGCATATCAAACATTAAATATAAATCAAACAGGTTATTTTTAATGTACAGAGCATTATTGGATCAAATATAATTCAATGGAGTACATCGCCTTCAAAATTTCATACAAATTAGTTGCATCTTGACTGTGACAGTTATAGCTATTACACTATGTGCCTTTCTGCATTAGAGCTGCAATATTGTGGTCAGATGATATAAAGATATCACTTCAGCCTGTTATTAAAAACCTTTCAGATAATACTCTTCTGAAATTTTTGAGAGAGGCTGTTTTGAAAGAAGGAACATACATCCCAAAGGATTAAAAAAATCGATTATATAATGAAGAGATGAAATTGCCAAACATGGTCACTGTATAATGTTCCAGCAGGGAAAAAAATACCTTATTTTAGAACATTCAGTAACAATACAAGCCAATACCAAACAGTATATTTGCGGTAAAGTTAATTTCTGTTACCTCATAAAAACAGTGATAGAAAATCTTCAGCCATAAAGCAATCAGACTGCTAAATTCAGAATTGGCTGAATGTGACCAGCAGAATGCCATGTGAAGCTCTATACGTCTTTCAGTTACTTTCAGTTAAAATGAAGACTCTATACCCAAGTCAAAATCTTCTGTAACAATGACAACACATCTGCAAAAGGAGAAAGAACCTGATGTACAGGGGTTGGAATACCTGTAAAAGACAAATAAAAATGAAAAAAGGAAAACTACAGGTAATCCAATGATAGTAACTTGTGACACACCTATTCACTCTAACTTGCTCAAGAAAGAAAGTGCTTGAATTTCCACTGGCTCAGTCACCCATTTCTGCATTGCCCTCCCAACAACCAGTCCTATGTACTACATAGTTCTGCCAGAACCTAAACTATAAACATAAAACTTCCAGCCAGTCCCAATTGGAGGCCTCATTTCTTAATCCTAAACCTCCACTCTGCTTTCTTAACCCTAAAATATCCTTCTCACTCCACAAACCTTAAATTTTAATCTCCCTCATTAAACCTAAATTCCCCATTCAATAACTAACCCTAAAACTTCCTTCTCTCTCGATAATTCTAGAACTCTGTATGCCCACCCCAAATCTAAATTGTCCAAGCACCCCCCCAAAATTCTCCATCTTCTTTTTCCTAATCCTAAAACCCCACTTTCACTCTCTCATCCTAAAATACTCCTCCCATCCCCCCTCCACAGCTGCTTTTTTCCCCAAAAAATCTCTTTATTTGAATTTTCAGATATTAACAGCGATACATCTAATCAAACACACAAAAGAAACAGTACATACAAAAAGGAAACACTCAAAAAACTAATAACACAAGAAATATTTATACACTATATACACTAGACGTCACTACATCATCAAATGGAGTATAAAAGGTTTTTAACATCACTTAAGAAAGTGAGGGATAGTATCTTCTTCTTCCGGCTTTTTCCCGGTTAGGGGTCACCACAGCAGATTACCTGTCTGCTCATGATTGGCAGTGGGTTTTTATGGTGTCGAGTTGCCAGCCCGGTACCCAGCCTTCCACAGAAGACACACACATACACACCTAGGGCCAATTTAGAGTGTCCAATCCACCTACAGCATGTCTTTGGGAGGAAAGTGGAGCACCCAGAGGAAACCCACGCAAGCACAGGGAGGACATGCAGACTCCACACAGAAGGCACTCCAGCTGAGAATCAAACCGGAGAACCTCTTGCTGGGAGGTGGCAATGCTAACCGCTGCACCACCATGGCCGCCTAAAGTGAGGGATAGTATAAGGGACATATTTTATGAAGAAGATAAATATAGAAATTCAACCACATCTCATATTGGAGTTGGAGAGTCAGCAGCACTCTACCTGAGTTACAGGATGCTTGAGTCCCCGGCTTCAAAACAGTGAGTTTTCACAACTTTGGACTCAAGTGCTTGTTGTAGAACTGGAAAACTTATACTGACATAATGTTATACCAATGTAGTTTAACCCAAGTAGAGAGATAGAGCAGAAACAAAGAAACACACACCGAAAAAAAAAAAATTGAGAATAACTGCTTCTAAAAGCTGGTGTGCAGACAAGAAATAGATACTGAAGCAGGATTAAAACAAGAATAAAATGTATGTGATAATGCTATGCAGCAGCCGTTGAGGGCTGTGAGAAGTATGAGACCTGATACTATAAGCATATTGAAATATAAAGTATAATTCCAATTAAATAAAAACAACTGCGATGCTGCATTAAGACACTTTTGCGGGGCCACTCACCTACCTACAGAGACGGCAGTGGTGAGGATATACCACCCAGAACCTTCCTACTTATATATGTCGACACCAAGATCACTGTACCTAAGAGTAAAGATAATGTTACAGAAAAATAACTGCCTTATCAGAATTAGTATGTATTCTATCTAATAATACTTAAGTTATTGCTTTTCTAATTATCTCATTTATGGACCTCTCAGCCAAAATGATGCAAAAAAAAAAGACTATAACATCACCAGTTTATTTTGTCTTATGAGCAAATTAAACAAACACGTCACTGCCTATACCACTTTCATTGACTAGAAGCTACAAAATACAATTAGAGAAATTACAATACCCAGTAAAATTTTAAAGGACTAGTAAAATATGTATCTACCTACCTATCTATTTAATAAAGAAGTAGAAATCTTTACAAAAACAACAAAGAGCACCACCCATTACTATCATCCGTGGAAGTGGGAGGGCTTACTTAGTAAACCCGTGTAGTACTATTCTTAGCTTCTTCCTATAAATGTGTGTTTATATTCAACACTGTATGGCAAGCAGAGCCACTGAAAATTTCTGGGTTTTAAAAATAAATATATTTTCAAAATAAAACCTACAGGTCTGAAATATTGTATGAGGACCTTCAGCAAGGAAGTTAACAATAGAGAAAGTTTTAATTACCCCAAAAGAAAGGACAAAACTTTTACTATTTTCATACTGTAGCAACAAATACATATGAACCTATGAACCTATGAACCTATGAACCTATGATCCTATGAACCTATGAACCTATGAACAATAGAGAAAGTTTTAATTACCCCAAAAGAAAGGACAAGACTTTTACTATTTTCATACTGTAGCAACAAATACATATGAACCTATGAACCTATGAACCTATGATCCTATGAACCTATGAACCTATGAACAATAGAGAAAGTTTTAATTACCCCAAAAGAAAGGACAAGACTTTTACTATTTTCATACTGTAGCAACAAACACCTATTAAAAAATATGAAAAGTGGCCGCACAGTTTTGCCAAAGATACACAACTCTCTTTTGCCAAGCAAAAAAAAAGTCATAGAAATGTTACACAGATGTCAAATAAGATATACCATAAAGCCAATGGGGTGCCATAAAAGGCTCCTACAGTTGGTTACAGTGAAATTTCTTGAACTGCTACATTTCCACCTGGAAAATTGCTGAGACACAAAATGTTGAATGCTGCTTTGTACAAGAAATCATTACTGGTGTGATCTCTAAGTGTGCCCTTGCAATGTTTCACTTGTTTTTGCAAAAATCTCCTTTTTTGACATGATGTGACAAGGGAGTTGGTCTATATGCAAAAAAAAAAGTACTTAAAGTTAATTTTTTCACCCTTCTATATTTCATGGATTATTTTTTGGTATTTTGGATTACAATCTGTCTAGAAGTCAGGGATTGAGAGTAAAATCAAAAACTAAAAGTACCATTGTCCCAAGAATATCAAGTGAAACAAAATTAGCCAACAAGTACTCTAGCTATTCTGTCCATGGTACAGACGTAATGCTTGCAGCACAGTTGGAGTGGAATGTAAAAAATCATGCTCATGACTATCCTAAATTACATTAGTCTCTGTATCATATTAGTAACTTGGCAAAGATTAAATCAGTATGTTTCAAAAACTGCTGGTGGTTCAACCATTCTTGGCGGAAGCTAGGTGGTCCAGTTTGCTTGTGGTATTGATACTTATTACAAAGTGAGGATGTAGCAAGAAACATATAAGCAAGGGATGTATGTCAAGGTGTGGTAATGCAGTAACCCTATAGGGGAGGGTGTACACAAAATGCCCAAAGACAAAAGTCAGTTATGCAGTAAGTGAGACTTCATGTGTGGCAGTGGGGAGAAGAACATGGGGCCTAAGCAGAAAGCCCCTAAAGACTGCTTGGATGATAGACTCTCCATCATATGCCCTCACCTTATGGGGTATGGATAGGCTGACTCAATCACAGAAGAGCTGGTGGACAGCAGGGAGGAAGAGGAAGAAAATAAAATAAAACATTAAAAAAACACCTGACGACAACTCCTTTAGATACCTGCAAAAGACAGTTTATCAGAGCATACAATTCACAACATTCTAGTTATCACAGAATGACTGCCACTTCAAAAGTAAGGTACAAATAATGTGCATTCTCAGATTCCCCTTTGTACCTGAAGCCGTAAAACAGAAACTATAAACAATGTGCCAATAAGACATACCCGATAATGAACACATCCAAATCCAACCAAACAAAAGAAACCCATTAAACACAGTGAGATTTAGAATTAACATTTCTGTGAAATATTAAAAAAAAACTACAAAGTCACTGATACTTGGCAACAGAAATATCAGCATGTTTCTAATGGCAATTATAATTAAAAGGAAAAGAAAAAAATGCAGTGAGCATTGAAGCAAGTGCTGAACAACCAGCAATATCCATTAATAAAGTAAGGTTTCATATGCTTCATCAAAGCAGAAGAAACACAAGTACTTAAAGAGTACCAGGATATTATTACTAAAATAGCAATTTTAGAAAGCAGCATTTCGATATTAAGTATTAAAAACTAAAATAGTGATTCATGAAAAAACGTAAAGTAGTCCAACCTTTGCTGCAGTAAACTGAGTTGTGTTTCATGTGATTCAAAGTGCATGCAGACTCTCTGCAGCAGGACATCTACATAAGAAGTTTTTTTTTTTTTTTTTTTTATTATGAATTGCTCATATGGGCAGTTTGAACAACTGCTCAGTGGTACATCCCAAATAATATGCTTTTTGAGGTAGCGCAGGCACCTAACAGACAACACACATGCACTTTTGAATAGTGCAGGTGCCTAACAGACCACATACAGTCAGATACTACACACGTGTGCCTCACACACACACACACACACATACACACACACACTCACACACACACACACACACACACACACACACACACACACACACACACACACACACACACACCTTGTATCGTGTATTTACCACAGCTGAAGTGCCAACTACACATGCATTTTGTGTACTGCTGTTGTTCAGTGACGTTGTCTAGTACAAATATCTAAAAATTGCCATACTTAGCAGTGTTCTTTAAAAGGGTAGCACATTGGGGTGTTAAAGAAGTTAATTAAATCATGCCTCTTGCACCACCCAGCTCCCACACTTACATGTGGCACAGCACCTTTTGATGCTCAGCAGGGAATGGCTGTTCTTCTAGGCAATGAGTACCTCCAAAGTATGCAGACATGATTGCTTATTGCACAAGCCATGTAGAGTGGCTTTGTGTACTAGGCATCCTGTCTATGAGTTTCATAGTGATGAAATACGTTAAAAAAGACTTTACATGTTAAAACAAATACACAAATTAATAAGTTCAAAACCCTAGAATGCACACATTATAATTTAATGTGCACCATTCTACAAATTCTGCTCCAAAATTCCTTAAAAGTTTGTTTGTATTAATATATATTATTATTATTTTATGGTGTACAGCATTACTACACAATGTTATTCCAACTGCTTAATTACTGAACAATATAAACAATGCAAACTGCAACATAATTATTCTCAATTTAAAATAAGCACATAATATAAATATAATACATACATAAACAAAAAAGCAATCAAATGCATGTACTACTGCAATAATTTATGGGAGGGATGGATAGTATTCTGGTATTTTGTGATGATAGCTAAGAGCAGTTGGTCACCTGGGATTTTCCCTCATTAACAAACCTTGACCAGCAAGAGTAAATCAGATTATGACACATACTCCTACCGTGGAGAATTACTGTAATGTAGAAGGTGATTCCTGACTTCCAGTACCAACTTGCTAGATTATATGAGCTATCTTCTGGGAGGATACCTGCTAAATATCTGCTTGACTCCAGATACACTAGCCTGAGGACAATGTGTGTTGTCTGCTCAGCTTTTAATCTCTACATTACTGAGTGCTACCTAAGCCTCTTCAACATGTCAAAGTGAGCTTTGAATGGAAAGTTTGCATTTTATTTTGCTACTTTTCTTTTTTTTTTTATTTTATTCTGATATGTGAGCTAGACTGGACCTGACGGGTTCTTGTTTCACCATGAGCTGATTACAGAAATTACAATACTTTTAGACATTACCTAAACAGGTGAACAAGGGATGATAGCGAACATAGCTATAAAAAAAGTTAGGCAGCACAATGAAGTAAGAAACACATTTTGGAGGCAAGTACAAATTACAACATCACATGCCTGTAAATATCTTTTCCTGATAAAAATCAGACTGGTACCTAATGGCAGTTCTTGAAAATGAGGTTGTGTTCTTTTTTTTTTTTTAATTAGTTTTATTTGCAATATGGCTGATATGAGGAGCAGGTCATAGTTTTCTTATAAAACAAAGCCAGTTAATAGTGCTTGAGTCACTGATCTTTATTTATATCAAATATTCTTAAGCTGCCCTATAGTAAATTTTATTGATTTACTTAACGGTTTGTTTGTCTGTTTTAGTCTTTACCAGACAACATACATTTGGAGAATTCATGTTGACTCACCGAAGGTAGTTTTGCAAAAGTAAAAACTTGGAAAAATATTTGCCAAAACTGCCTACAGAGAACATCCCAGGAAAGTGCTGTTTTTGCAGGGAAGCAAACACTTGTTGGGGGACAAGTTTGCACAACAAGCGCCATTCTCGACAAATATTGTATTTTTGAATGTTCAGTCATTTCACATTCACCAAAGCCATTGTCAGTGAACTGATATCCTCCCATGTTTGTCTTATCAACATTTAACTTAAGTACTCCTCTCATGCAGCCACAGTTTAAGGATGAAGAAGACATCTTATAATAATGACAGCATCTTTTTCTAGAAAGTTCTTACATCAATCATTTCAACAATTTTTTCCATTATATATGTATACACACACATATACACACACACACGCGTGTGTGTGTGTGTGTGTGTGTGTGTGTGTGTGTGTGTGTGTGTGTGTGTGGATGTGTGTGTGTGTATATTTACATACTAAGCAATCTTCCATAAAAGTTAGCACACTGGGATGATAATGAACTCATTTAAATTAGTCTCATGCCTCCCCAACCACACTTCCATGTAGCACAACATCTTTTGGTGCTCAGTAGGGCAGGACTTTTCACCTAAGCAATGAGTACCTCTGTGAATTCAAATATGACTGCTTAGTACACAAATCATCCTGAGTGAAGCTGAATACTAGTAACATCTCTGTGATGGAATATAGTTAAAAAGATTAAATGCAGTAGAACAAGTACACACAAATTAATAAGTTTAAAATTAAAATATTCTCTAAATACTGATCTTAATTAAAATTCCTTAAAATGTGGTATTGAAGTTTGTATTATTATATCTTAGTTAATTATTTCACAGCAGACAGCATTGCTGCATAATGTTATTCCAAGTGTTTAATTACTGAACAATATAAATAACACAAACCACAACATACTGTGTTACTTTCAATTTAAAATAAGCAGAAAACTATATAAATATTAATATATACTTAGACAAACAAATATGCTACTGCATTAATTCATAGCAGTAATACATTTTATTATGAATGATTGTTCAGAGCAGTTGTTCACTTGAGTTTTGCCCATATTAACAGACCTTAACCAGTAAGAGTAAATTAGATTGTGACTCATACTCATATGGTGGAAAATTGCTGTAGTAATGAAGGTGATTTCCTGACTTCCAGTGGCAATTGTTAGATTATCTGAGTTCTTTGCTGGGAGTATACCTGCTATACATCTGCTTGACTCCAGATAAACTAGCCTGAGGACAATGTGTGCCCACTTAGCTTACAGTCTCTACATTACTGAGTGCTACCTAAGCATTTCCAATGCCTCAAAGTAAGCCTCGCAGTAAAAGTATGTATTTTTGATTGATACCTATTTCATTATTTATTTATTCATTTATTCTGTTCTGAACTGTTAGCTGGACTGGACCAGAAGGGGTCTTGTTCCACAATGAACTGATCACAGAATAACAAGTACTTCTGGGCATTAACTAAACAAGTAAACAAAGGATGTTAGCAAACACAGC
>NC_056738.1:227942589-227950089 GCF_019279795.1 Protopterus annectens
GTATTTTAACTTCCTTTCATTTTAATAAGGAAACTGGCCCAAAATTAAAATGGAAAATATAGGGGAACAAAGGCATTCTTGTTGTATCCCTTTATGTCCACTGAAGGACTGAACAAACAACTGAGTTATATCTAATTTCTGCTTATTAATTTAGATGAAGAGCCTTGGCATGATGCACAGGTCTTCATAAGGATTCCCTGTCATGCAGAGTGGCCATGAAGAAGTTTTATCTGATTCTACTGAGAACCATTTTAATGTCTAAAGAGAAGAAACCCCATTTCTCATCACAATTATCTAATAAAGCTACTTGCTACCAGACAAAGGTAAGAAAAAAATGAGTATATTTGATGAAACTAACGTGAGCATCAATAGACAAGGGAAGACAGATCGTATCCACATTATAACCTAATATTTTGGTTAGGATATCAGGTGAATAATTAATAAGGGAAATAATTTTATATGATGGAATGTCCAAGCCCTACTGTGACATGACTAGCTAGCTGATGGTGTAAACCTTGACTCGAGATGATTGTTATTGTTGACTTGACAGTGCAAAAATGGGAAATGGGGATGAGGAAGGATGGATGGATGAATGTCCAAAGGCTCATTTTCAGATTTCATCAATAATATGATGGTGTTTTCTAAAATCATTTTAAGTGACCTCCTCATATCTTCCAAATGCTCACATAGATGTTTCATAGATGTGGAGGTCTCCTGAGCCACTTTCTAACATGATGACATGGAAACTATAAGGCCTGTGAGTCTTTTGAGTTGTTAAGCCATTTACAATGGATACATTTCCCTTGGCTGTTATGGGCTATGCCAAGATCTCTACCTCATTAAAATGTAATATGGTCAAGTCATATGAGTTCATGTAAGCATCACGTTGGTTATTATATACTTGATGAAAATATTGGAAAAGGCAAGCCATGGCCTTGCATGAATGGCATAGTAAGTCCCATAAAATCAATTCTCTAACTTTGGGGAAATATTGTGAGACATATAAACATGTCATTTTTTGAGGAAGAAGTTTGCTATGACTCTTAGCATATCTGCAGTTTGATATTGACTAAATTAATTTTCTGTGTTGAAGCCTGTTCCAGAAGTGTGGCATGCTATATGGCAGGAAATGCAAATTCTTCCTTCCCACTTGAGTCTTTCAAGGATTTGACCTTCTGATGCAGCCAAGTGAAGGATTTGAAGTCAAGTTCCCTTTCTGTGGGGATCAGGGTGATGTGTCACTAAATTCTGCCATACTGCCCACTACAATCCAATAACAGAAAAGGAGCATAGCTCTATCTGGCATAGGTTGCCCCATACCAGAGGCATTTGACATATCTTGCCCATTAATAAGTTACACCATAATCTCTTTTCAGTATGGGTTCATTACCCTCCTTACAAAATATTTGTCAAGGGGCTACATGCCTGAAGCCACAAATATTCCAATGACTGGGCAAAATATTAATAATATTAGATATTGAACAATCGGTGAGGTTATGACAAAAAGTGTGACTCATACTGCAATCAAAAACAGTATGACGACTGCATATATTGTCATCCACCATGGCATATCCCGTACTCAGGCATTGATATGCTTGAAAACCCATAAGACTCCTTTATTTCCTCTTTGTACCAGACCCAACAGGTCTAACTGGATGGGAAGAGAGATGATTTGTGTCTAAAATACAACTACTGCCACCTGTTTAAAAAAATAAGTACTGAAGCCTCAATGGGAAGAAAAGCATCATCGCATTTGCTTAAGGCCCAGTTACCCCATCTGTCCACATAGCTTCTTGAGTGTAATATTTGGATTTGTTTACCAAATGCCAGCCATAATTATAATGTAGTAAATTTGACAGGCTGCACCATTATACTTGCTTGGTACACACCCCCTCCTGACATGCTTTATAACAAATTGAATTATTTATGCAGAAGTCATAATTGCTAAAATAAACAATATTTAATAGCATGCAGCATGCAAATGTATTTCTGGTTGGTAACACTGGATGAATATGAGGTAAACACATAGAAGACTCCCTGATCCCAAGATGCTCAGCACTTCTAGATGAGAGGGGATAGTCTTGAAAAAGATAACATAAGTTGTCTCACAAAGTCAAGTAATCGAATAAGCTTGTAGTTTCAATAACTTCCATGTCAAAAGTAGTGGTATTCCCCTTTTTTCTAGAGTCCTGACATCCAGTAATTCTAAGCACTACCTGACAGGCAGGAAATGAATCGAAATTGAGACCTGTGACTTCTATCCACCTTGATGCATCCAAGCAATGTTATATACATTGTTGATAGCAAATGAAATGAAAGCACTCAAAACTTTTCCAGAGCATTCATGGCAACTCCCTACTCAGAGAGAGAGAGAAAAGCCCACGGTGTACCACATTTCACGGGGTATGCATATGGTCCATCAGGCAAGCATGTAAAGGAAAAGCACATCCTTGCACTACCCATCATCTCACTTTAGCCAGTAATTCTCATCTATAGGACAGCATTTTGTACTAGCCCCTGGGGTGCAATGTCCAAAGTAGCATGCCCAATCACAACAACCTGCCAACCATATCTAGAGACACTTGTGTACAACATAACATCGTTGCTCAAATGCTTCAAGATGCAAACAGTGGGTGCAGTCTCTCTGTCATTCAGAACAAAAACATACTCTAAGCCAATTATTAAAACATGACACCCTCCACAGAATGCATCACCTCATGACTTAACCTCTCAACAGTGTGATACCCCACTCTGAGTATATCCAAACACTTATAAATCCATTACATTTACTAAATTAGATGGGTTAAAAAAATCTGATAAGAGAGGAGGTATGCTTCCTTTAAAACCACAAAGCTCTACTAACATATGCACAACATACATATAACAGGGTGAGCTTCCAAAAGGAAACCACATTTATTCACCCCACACTGTGCTGAGGTACATAGCCCAAATTCAGTTTCTTATGTGAAAAGTCATGGACATGAGCCCAGACACAAATGCAACTTTACGCAAACATAACTTTATAAATGCAGCAGTACCTTTTGCTACTCTCTATTAAGTAAAAATACTGTACTAATTTTAAGTACAGAATAATAATGATATTAATCAAAATATAGCCAAAATATGCACATTTCTGAAATAGATCACAATTCAAGTACTTCTGTCCACATACATTTAAGTTTCTGTCCTGAAATCATGGATACAGGTCTCTTTACAAGATGGAAGAATATGTAACTCTAGTATAAATAGAGACTAAAAGATAATACATGTCCTTGTAAGTATCTTCCATGAACATGCACAGGAATGTACTCAAGAACCTGCAGCAGACATTATTCCCATTGCTGTCTTTTGTTAGGCCTGATATTGCAAAGAATGTCCACTTTATTAAGGACAGTTAAGGAATCTGATGATCACAAGTGTTAAGACTTCTCCATTGACAGGTTTAAAACAAAGAAATTATGATCCATAAGTGGAGGGACCTACTGCTTTTAGCAAGATTTCAGCAAGAACGAATTAGAATTTCACATTTCTTCTCCCCGAGGCACACTGAACTATTAGCACACTACATCAAGCACAAATAATCATATAAACATATTTCTCTATTAGTATGGTCTGTGGGGAAAAAACAGACAGAGTAGTAGTTCTACATGAATCTCCGATGCTTCCATAACTGAAGTATTGTAGTGATTTATTTCAACATAATAGTTTCCTGCTCTATTTTTTTTTTTCAAAACAGGTTTATTGTTTTAACATATAAGAGAAATATCATAACAATTTTATACAAGTAATTAAAAATAGGTATTATTATAATATTCAACAAAACAACTAAAGTATTTACAAAGACATCCACTACAATCAGATCAATTAATTAAACTAAAATATCATGCTATTGAAATTAAAATTTTTTTAACAAATTTTGTAAATTATCCCATACAATAAAATAAGATGTTTTTCTGTTTGTTCTAGTCCTAATTGTGTTTATTTCCATATGGCACACTATATTCATAACATTTTTAAATTCATTGAACGAAGGAGGTGTATCTGAAATCCAATTTCTAGTTATTATTTTCCTAGCCACTGCTAGAATAGACCATAACAAGGGAAGCTTAACCTTTTTAACACTTTGAGGTACAGGTGTGTTGAATAATATAAGAGATTTAGAAATAATGAAATTATCTGTAAAAAGAGCCTGCAAAAATTCATTGCCACAGTGAAAAACTTCTCAAAAGCCGATTTCACACTTCTAAAAACTAGTGTGGTCTCCTTTAAGGCCCCTGAGCCAGTGGTAAACATTACTCAAACCGCTGAATCACTTACAAATGCCTTCTACCAGCACCTACAGGACTGCATGGATCAGGCAATCCCAAACAAAACTAAGACTCTCTGTACCAAAGGCAAGCGCCCAGTCTGGTGGACCCCAGCCATAAACAAGCTCTACAACAAAAGGAGGAAGCTACTACAAGATAGAGCAAAATCCTTGAAAGGTAAGACACCTTTGATCATTATAAGTAAAAAACTAAGAGCTCTCATAAAATCATCCAAGGCAAATTTTGAGAGAAAAATCGCCAAGGACTCTAAAGACAATCATAAGGCCTTCTTTAGCTATGTTAGAAACCTAGGAGGAAACTCCCAGATATGCTCAGAATTAGTTCAAAATGATGTGAAAATTACTGAACCTACACACATTGCTAACATAGTGGCTGACAGGTTCAGTGCAAACTTCTCCCCGCCCTCCCGCCCAAAAGGAGAGATATCTATTCCAGAGGATTGTAGCCCCCAAACATCTCCAAGGCCCAGGTGAGAACTGCCCTCACTAAGGCAAAAAACACAGCATCCATGGGACCGGATGGTGTCCCCGGCTGTGTGCTTCATGAACTCAACGAGGAATTAAACCCACAGTTAGGACAGCTGTTTAATCTTAGCCTCACCTCAGGATACGTACCCAAGGAGTGGCGACGGCGACTGTGGTCCCACTTCATAAGGCGTTGCCACCACAGACACTGGAAATTACCGCCACATTAGCTTGACAAGCCTTATCTGCAAAGCCATGGAGAGGATCATAATGGAACTCATAAATAAAGACATAGGGAACTTGCAGACTTTGGATCCAACCCAGTTTGGCTTTGTCAAAGGCAGATCCTGCCTCTTAAACTTGGTTGACTTTTCGAGACAGTCACCAAGGCCATTGATGAGGAAAGGCAGTCCATACAGCCTACCTTGACCTGGCAAAGGCCTTGACACAATACCCACTCAGGTATCATCAAAAACTCATCAGCTTGAATGTAAACCCATACATCACAAGATGGGTTGCAAACTGGCTAGCGACAGAACCCACAGGTTCAGAGTTGCTGGAGCCATGTCAGACTCAAAGCCTGTCACAAGTGGTGTCCCACAGGGCTCAGTCCTGGGTCCACTCTTGTTCGGCATCTACTTTTCTGAAGTACAAGCAAACACAGGAGGGTTATGGCTGACAAAGTTTGCAGATGACTGCAAACTGGCCATAGTCGAAAACACATCTGACACAGATATCCTCCAGAAGGGCCTCACAGAAGCGGATAACTGGTGCCAGAGCCATGGCCTGAAGTTAAGCCAAAAATGCATAGTCATACCCTTCGGGAAAAACAAGGTTACCCCTAGCTACCATATAGGTGACAATCCACTGAGCACAGAAAAAGTCATCAGGGATCTGGGGACCCAAGTTGACAGTAGTCTTCGTTTGACACTCATGTTGCTAAAGTAGTTAGGAAAACCTTCTATATCGCCCACCTGATCATGAAGGGATTCACATCTAGATCAAGGGAGGTCATCGTCCCCTGTACTCATCACTCATTAGACCTATGATTGAGTACAATGCCCGTTCGGAATGTATCTGACCAGACACCTGATGCAGCTTGAAAGGCCCCAAAAGTTCCTCACCAAAAGGATAAAGGGTCTCAAAAATATGTCTTATGCTGCCCGACTGAAAGAACTCCAGCTTTATTCAGTCTCATACCGCTTGCTCAGAGGTGACCTGTGCCTGACATATAAGGCCATGTCAAACCCAGATTTGATGAATATGCTTCACCTCAAAAATCTAGATCCCTCAGAACCACAAGGCGGAGACTTAAACCTTGACACGGTTATAAATAGAACGTGCTGGAGGGACAGATTCATCACCCAGAGACTCCCTATGCTGTGGAACAAAATCCCGGTACATGTGAGGCAGAGCACCTCGCTGGCCTTGTTCAAGAGGAATCTTGACCAATGGATGGGAGATCGCAGATATACCCCAGGGATTACTTCAGTGTCACTGCTTGACAGAGGCACAGAAAAATGATAGGTATAGTTTTTATTCAAACTAAAGGGGTGGCGAAAGCCACATAACTATGGGCTAGGCTTATAAATGCCCTTGGGCAGATAGCCTAGTATGAACCTATGAACCTATGAACCTATGAACCTAATTGACTTCCAGTATTCTTTCAATTTTATACAGTCATAAAACATATGAGCCCAGTCAGCATTAATTTCTACATTACATCTCTTACATAGATTATCTTTATTATTTATTTTATTCATCATCAAAGGTGTATAAAAAGATCTATGTAAAAATTTCCATGTATAAAGTCTCCAGACAATGGAAGATGTAGTTCTATAAGCAGATTCCAATATATATTGTTTATCTTGTTGATTTGGTGGGTCCCCATTAATAGAAGTGAAATAATTCCAGTATGAATCTACACTGTAAAAAGTTTCTTGTCTGATAACTTCATGTATGTATGAAAGTTTACCTTTATCAGAAACTTTATGTTGTAAATTTAATATCAAGTAATCAATCAGTGTTGGAATAGATTCTTTAACAGTTATAGACATTAAATCTATTTTATTAATGAGATGTTGTCTAAAGGTCTGAACCTCTAACCAGCAAGTTTCTCTTAGATCAAATTCTTGTTTTAAGAAATCTAGATTTTTAACTTTATTATCAGATATCAACTGATACCAGTACTTTAGATCATTATCTATAGCTAAATGAGTTCCTTCAGAAGTAGATGACAAAAGCATACCCTGAGTATACATTATAGGAAATACAATAAAATTCCATTCCCTATACTTAGGGTGCATGAATATAAAGTTACGATAACTAATAATAATATTTAATGGGTAACAAACCTTATGTTTAGGTGTAATAGGTGAAGTACAAAATTCCTTTAGTAACCATAACATGGAGTTATTTACAATCATATTTTTATGTGTTAAGGAGATTTTCATGAAGTGTATACTAATTAGCTCCCAATAATCTTTCCATTTTGTGACATATGACTGATCTATTAATAAAGTAATAACTTTTACAATAAAAGAGATAGTATATAAATTAAAGTCTGGAAAAGAAATACCCCCTTGAGACCAGCTATTAGTATGTTTCTTTAATGCAATCCTAGGTCTATTAGGTGCCCATAAGAAATTTAACATTAGTGTGTTCAGTTTCTTGATAATTATTTTTGTAGGTGGAAGCATTATTGATTG
>NC_056738.1:227955089-228228075 GCF_019279795.1 Protopterus annectens
TTTTTTAAGCTCCCTTATTAGTGGCAGAAAAACTTTTCTTTTAGCTAATACCATGGAAGAATAGTCATTGTGAAAACGCACAGTTGTTTCATTAATCTTAACAGGAGCTTTAGTCCAAGCAGATTTAAGAACCATCTCTTTATCAAAAGATGATAGAAATCTAACTATAACTGATCTAGGATAGTTTTTGTTAGAGTTAGTATTAGCTATAGATCTATGTGCTCTTTCGATACCAAAAGAGAATGCTTCTGGTAAATCTAAAGTTTTAGGGAGCCATGTTGTTAAAAAAGAAGTAATATTGTTACCTTCAATATTTTCTGGCAGTCCAAAAATCCTAATGTTATTGTGCCTAGATCTATTTTCCAGGTCATCCAGCTTTGTTTGTAAATGTGTATTTTGTTTCAGCAGAAACTCAATGTTGATTTCCTCTTCTTGTATTCTGTTTTCCATGTCATTCACAGCTTCTTCTATGCCTATCATCTGGATCTTCTGTTGTTGCAGGTTCATATGTAACAAGTCTATTTGTTTTGTAGTTTTTTCTATGAAAGTGTCTATTTTAGTATCCATTTTATCCATCTTAGCAGTAAGTTGCTGGACTATAATTATCAGAGACTGAAGTTCTTTCTTGATGCTGGAGTCTTGAGAATTTGTCTTACTGGAACTCATTTCAGACTGATAAACTGACAGGAATATTATTAAGATTTCCTTTCTTTTTTAGATATAGTTCAAGAACTATATAAAACAAACATATTTAGAAAGAAAATTACTTCAAAAATTAATTTTTTAAGTAATTAATTCCTGTCAATGTAATGAAATTGGTGGAGCTGAAGAAATCTGCTGCTATCCTGTGTTCATCATTGGCCACGCCCCCTTCTTTCCTGCTCTATTTTGATAACTTTTATAGGTATTTAGGAGTCATCCAACCCAAGATCACTACATTACACAATATGGTCAACTTGCTAGAATCAATTGTGCCATGTTTTTTATACCAGAAAAGGTTGTATTCAACTTCTGTTTACAATTTACCTTTCAGCAGTAAAAATCTTTTGGCAATCATTTGGAATTTGGGCATTCTTCATCTAGTTAGAGATGCCTACAATCGAACTGCCATATTGAAAGAATAATTCCCACCAGTAAGAACCACTGGAGAGAAGTACAGGTGTACCACTCTAGCTAGAGAGGTCCTTCCAATAACACAGAAGCATACCCTTAGAGGATGCTGGGCTTTCACCAAAGTAATCGTTGATGGTGAGAAGGCTTAGAGTAAAGTTCTTACATAATTTACACTGCTAGTATGTGCGAGTAAGTGACCAGCATTAATAAATCTACAAAGAACACAAAAGAAACAAAAGTCATTTTATAACAAGTCAGGAAAGAATCTCTGAGTTTTAAAGTTGGGAGAGAGACCATGTGCTGATACTGTTAGACCAGAATTTCAGAAACAAATCTCAGATTGCAGCTACTCGATTTGCTCAAAACAAATCTCTAAATCATAACTTGCTTGGCCTGTACCTATAGCTCTACTACTGATACTTACAATGAGCTGAATGTCAGCCATTCACTAACAGACAATGTAATCTAATGATAGCACTGCTACTAGAATCAGTAGATGTTTACAGGCAAAGCACCTATGTCTGATAACACTAACTACTATACCCTCTATGGTAAACAGTTAAAGAAACCGCTCATGTTCAATGGTAATGTTTAGTTTACAGTTGGATTCAATGCAGTGTTTTATTTATATGTAATTGTCTCATGACTTACTACTCACAGATGTGGATTAATATTTCAGTGCAATGTATGATTGTAAATGTATAGATAGATATTATATATGTGTGTGAGTATCTATATATATATATATATATATATATATATATATATATATATATATATATATATATATATATATGTATATATATATACACACACACGGGTCTACTTTACATTACCGACACAACACTTCACTGACACACAAAACACCGACCCCAAATAATCGAAACCACACAACACCGACAACTCACAAAACCGAACACAATTACACCGACACAAAGAACGTAAACTACACATGACACACAATGACATATCCAATAACCCTAACCCAAACCCTAACCCTAAGGTCCGACACTACCGCACAGTTACCCTACCCGCACCCTAACCCTAACTCACTTAACCCACCCCTACACCTAAAGACTGTCACTATCGCACACTTAACCTACCTGCACCCTAACCCTAACTCACTTAACCCACCCTAAAACATAAAGCCAGTCACTATCGCACACTCACCCTACCCACACTCTAAACCTAACTCACTTAACCCGTCCCTAAACTACAGTCCGTCACTATCACACACTTACCTTACCCGAACCCTAACTCCGACACTACCACACACTCACCTTTCCCACACCCTAACCCAAAATCCCACAATATCGCACACTTACCTGACCGCTCCTAACTCCGTCACTATCGCACACTTACCGAGTTGCGCTCACACGTTACCCTTGTCGGTCTTTCGGCTGTCGGCAAATCACCTTTTTGGTCAACTTACCTGTCGGTCGTTTCGTCTCGCTCTTCCGCCTGTCGGTGAAGTGTCATTTCGGTAAAGTAAAGGGGACCCATACACACACACAACACACACACAAGCTTTTCTTCTGTTATGAAAAAGGGAATGTTCCATATTAGGTAAGAAATTTACTGTATCTTTAAATGCTATGAGAGTGGGGTCTGATTCATGTGACTGCACTGGATTTTAGGTATGTCTGCAGCAAAAGCTCATGGTAAAAGCACTGCTTTCCTGTGTCATCCTGAACTGCTGTCTTCTTCCACTGCAGACCTGACAAGGTTCCACTTTTTTCATGTCAGTTTCTAGTTAAAGATAGTACCTTCATGTGTCTTGAACATAATATTTCAGAAAATAATACGTATTACAGTTGAGACATAAATAACATTTCTTTCATAAAGGGTAAAAAAAAAGTTCTGTCATCATTAGTCAAAGAACATTAGAGCTTATTCTTTAATTTTCTCAGTGATTTTCTGATGCAAATTACATAACTGATTAAAAGTCACTTCAAACTGCTGACTGACCATCCGTTAGAACAGATAAACATCTATTAATTTCAAAAGGCATACCATAATTCATAAGCCTTATCAGCAAAATAGAAATGAAATAGTATTCCAGATTTCCACCATGGACAGAATTTTTTATCAAGCCTTACAGTGTATTCCCACATCTTATATATTGCACTGTTTCATGGATCATAATAACTTTAAAACTGGTATCAGTCCCAAAAGCAAAAAATGGTACAATGAAATTCATAAAAAGGCAAGTATGAAAACACAAGGTAAATTTCAAACAGGTCACAGTCTGCTAGATAAATGTTCTGCAGCATAATGAAATAGGAAGCACTGTGTTCTAGGTGTTAGTGGAGAGGAATGTACACATACTGAGTTTCACTTTTTCCATACTGCAATCTATAACTGTAGTTAAAAAAAAGTATCAGCTCTTTGCAAACAACATTTAGAAACCTTCATAAATTATTTGCTCAACACTAGCCATCTTTCTTCTTTTTATTAAAGAGATTAATACATAGGAAGTTTACATGCATGTAAAAAATGTATTTTAAATTATTATTCTTAGATAGAACAGCAAAATATTTTATTCACTATATGCATTGTTATACAAACGGACTATAGCTTATTGAAGACCTACTAGGACTGCATAGCACCTAGTGTGACTCCTGTTGGGAATGAGATTTGATGGAAACCCTGGCATTATTGATGACATTGCCTGTAAAACTACTCTTTTAAAGGCATTAGTGTATACTAGTGTATATGTGACCAATGTTGGTTATACCTCTAGTGAAGGCATTAATATATAGCAGAATGGCATTCTTGGAATTGCTGAAACCAAGTTAAAAAGCATCTCTTAAGAAGAAGGAATATGTTTGTGATTTTAATGTATTAGGAATTTATTAAAAATTATATTAAAATTATATACTTATATTTTTAATTTTTAACTGGTTGGGACAGTGGCCTAATGGTTAAGGTGTTTGCCTTACAAACACAGGGTGCAGGGTTTGAGTCTCACAAGGAGAATTGGCTAGGCTTAAAATGGCCCACATGGGCAGTTAGCTTAGTACTAATCTATGACTCTATGATTAGAACATGCTGGAAGCAAGCAGTGATATAGTTCAAAATAATAGGTTTAGTATTTTGCAAATGGAAGACAAACCTAGGAAAAACGGTGAAGAAATGTAATTAGGTATAAAGTTAGCATATAGAAAGGGAATACATTACTTTTAAGACATACAGACACATAAAAAAGAAAATAGGTTGTTTTTCTCTTATTTCCCTGAAAATAAACATTATTATGAAATTTCTGAGACATTTATGTAGGTTTCAATGGTGTAGAAAAAGGATATAGTATGCTTATTAGATTTGCTCACCTTAGAACAGAAAGAACATTTTCAGCAACAGTAGGGTGTGGAAGTGGGGTGTTTAGGAAATGACTCTAGTTTGCAATTGTGCTGTGGTAATCATGTAAAAGTTATGAATAAGTATAGGGTCATTCATAGTAGCTTTACATTGTTAGCAACTAAATATCAAGAAAGTATGGGGGTCACTCATCACACTAGCAGCAATTCATTTTTTTCATATTTAGATTATTACATTTTGTAGGAGCAAATGGACAGTAGTATGAGTGGTAGTGAGAGGATGGCAATTAAATTAATTCCAATTTATGCAATTTTGCTGTAACTTTGATGAGAGACAAATGGAAATGCTTGAATAAATGGATTTTTATGGCTAAATATGGACATAGTAATCATTACAGATTTTAACTGAGATTTAAGGAGGAAAATATAAAAATGGGAATGATTTAAGGATATGTAATGATATTGTGAAAGTATGTGCAAACTAAAGAAGCTACACATAGAGAGATAATTTGAAAACCAAAGCTGATGTTGCATTGTATAGCAGAAGATTGAAGGAATGTGAAAGTGATAACAACTTTGAAAGTTTTTAAGATCATTTAGCAATATGTAGTAGGTTAAAGGTGTAATGAAAATATTATAAAAGAACAAAATAGTTTTAAGAGACCAATATGTTTTGCAGTAAATAAAAAAACAAAAGAAAATGGTTATTTAAAGAACATGTAGGTATCAGAGAATTTTATACTAAACAAAAAGAGCTGCAGGGTGTTATAAACAGACTCACTAGGGAGCAGATCCGCAGATACAGAAAATGGTATTCTTGTCAAAAATATATGTATGGAGAGCCATACCAGGAGTATGCAGATGCTATGCTTAGAAAAGTCACTTTACAGCATAAAAAAACAAAACAGATATACATGTTAATGAAACTGGCATTTAAACAAGCTTTAAGAAGAAAAAAATCCCTAACTTAAGGAGGAAACGGAAAAGTACGCCAAATGCCTAACTCAAGGAGCAAAAGAGGAACATTTTAGGGGTGTTAGGACAGAAATTATTAAATATAATGAAAATATGATATTGAAGGCAAATAGTGAAGTGGGAACATTTGTTAAAAACAATGCTGAGAAATAAGGTTTGTAGAGATATTAGGCATGGATAAGTAAAAAAGTATTAAAAGATGAGAAACTGAATTGTGAGGTTAAAGTTATTTCAACTAATGTGAGTGCAAAATTTGCAAATGTTTGTACTAAATGACTTAGAATAATTGTTAAAGGAGAATATACTACAGTACTAGGGATGTGTTGTATTGGGTATGAAGGCTGCCAGCCCAGCCAGCTAGAATTTGTTATTTGTGAATAGTGATATAATTTGTATGTTTGTCTTACAAATGTAAGAACACTGATACTGAGCTTCAAGAATGTAACCACAGTGCACGCTGCTGGGAAAGAGCAAAAATGTGTATACACTACATGCCCATGCAAAAGTATGTGCTGATAGTAAAGGGTGGAATATACAGAGTTAACTTGCAAACTGTAAGAAAATAAGTAAATATTTTTTCAATGTGCTATAAAGTTAATCTCAGTTAAGAGACAGGATGTCTAGTACTAGGGGTTTCTTTCTATTATCTTGAGACAGAGATAATTACTATGTTTCAAATGTAAAGTGTTTTTGTATTGCTCTGTGGCTTCCTAGCAGCTGTAAATCTGAGACATAAGTATTTTAACCGAGACATGTTAAATTATGTCGGTATCTGTTTAGCCTGGGAACTAGAGGAATGTGTCAAATAGTGATGTCATTTACAAACCCAGCAGTAATGTGTATAATTAATTTAAGAACTATCTCAGAGAGAAAGTCTGTGCTGGACTTGAAAACATCAATTCCACACTTGTATTTGCTTTGCTCTGAAAGTAAGGCTTAGATCATAGTATCTCTCTTAGAGATAGATAGGAAATGGTAAGATCAGTCTAGATGTTTTCTGTATTCATGTGAGACTGTCCTGCAATGTCATTTTAAATTATTTCCTGTGATTCTGAACTCTGCTATCACTGTGTTGAGTTAATGAGTATTGTCCCGTGCTTTTATTTATTATTAAATATATTTAAACTGTTTAAGTTGTGGCTGGTTTGTTAGAGATATGTAAGCTCTTACAGTACTTGCATATGTATTTGGTGATACTTTATAGGCCACTCCTAAATAGCCTCAAAAGTTCTGGTCACACTTACCATTTGGATAAAAGTAACATTACACAGTAGAATTGGTCACCCTTTGGAAAGGGCCTTATAGTAGCTGATAAGAGTGGTTGGTGGCAGCTGGTACTACCTTATAGTCTGGGCAGAAGGGGGCATAGCTAGTGAACCTGTGCCAGCCTTCCCGTGGAGTGCCTGTTTGTTTGTATATAAATCAAATATCAAAGTGTGTGTGTGTGTGTGTGTGTGTGTGTGTGTGTGCTTGTGTGCGTGTGTGTGTGTGTGTGTGTGTGTGTGTGTGTGTGTGTGTGTGTGTGTGTGTGTGTCAGTTACTTGGGCAGGGACGGTGTTTGTACTCTAAATCAGCCTTGCAGTGAACATTCAGAGTTCATATCACAATTGTTTTGTTTTTTTTATTAGCTTAGTTAGTCAGTGAGAGCAGGCAAGCATGTCAGCAGAGGAGTATGGCAAGCTGACAAGGAGCCAGTTGGCTGAGATGTGCCAGGCAAAGGACTGGTGCATGGAAACCTAACTAAAGCAGACATGATTGCAGTTTTAGTTACAGCTGCATCAGAGAATAGCAACCAGGAGAACAATCAGACTGGCTGTGGAGATATACAACTCTCAAAAAATGGACAACTCAACCTTTCTACAGAGGACTTAAAAATCCATCTGCAGTTAACGAGACTTGAGTTGGAGGCCAAGCGTTTGGAAATGGAAGCAGCAGAAACTGAGATATCTGGAAGCTGAGGAGAATGAGAAGCAGAGGCAACATGAAAAGGAGATGCTGACTCATTGCCAGTGTCATGAAGGTAATGGGGAAGGGAGTAACCAAACTCCAGAAGCAACAAAGGTCAGTAAATTTCTTCCACAATTTCCAGAAGTGGATAATTTTGATAATTTCATTCATATGTTTGAGAGAGTATGTAAACAGTATAATGGTGAACAAGGGCTCTGGGTATGGTTCCTGACCACCTTACTCCATTGTAAAGCTGTAACTGTTCTACAAACTTCTGATAATGACTGTCTAAATTATAATGTTGTAAAGAATTGTTTGCTAGAATTTTTTAAGCTAACAAATGAAACTTATAGGAAAGAGTTTCGTGAGCACAGACACAAGGCAGATGAAAGTGTGTGTGTGTGAATATGATGCTGAACTAAGCATTTATTTTCATAGCTGGGTGAATAAATGTCAGGTCACCACTTCTGAAGGATTGGCAGACCTTTTGGTGAGGGAACAAGCCCTTAGCACTTTGCCTGAGGACATGAGGGTCTGGTTAGCTGATAGACAATGCCTTACTGTACATGAGTTGGGGAAGAAGGGAGACCTATACTTAGCAAGCAGGGCATCCCTGTACAAGAAAGAGACACCCATTGCTGCACATGCATCTAAGGGAACCTATGGTCAGCAGCTCAGACTGCCCCAACAGAATTTTCCTGTATCAGGGGAAGCCAGTAGTCCAGGTATACGTCCAGGAGCTAGGGTTAAATGTTTTAAATACAAACAGTGGGGCCATGCAGCATATAAATGTCCCTGGAGGCAAGGTGGGGAACAAAAGGTGGGAGAGCCAGTAAGTGGGAATGACAAAATGCCAACAGTAGGTTGTCTCAAGACAACAAGGGTACCAAACTACCACAAGATGTTATATCCTATCTTAGTGAATGGCAAAGAGACCATTGCTAAGAGAGACACAGCCTCTGACATAACCATTGTGAAGCCTGCAATGGTTACAGAGGAGCACTACTTGCCTTGGCAGTGTACTCCAGTCAGAGCTTTAGGAGGGACCACATTCCAAATACCTTTGGCTAGGGTTCACCTTGACTGGGAGTGTGGAAAAGGAAGCCAGTAAGTAAGTGTGTTTGAGGAAATCCCTGCAGATGTCCTGTTTGGGAATGATTTTGATAATGCAGTACCACGTGTTCATGCAGCTACATGCAGTCAGGCTTGGAGACAAGCATTTAGGTCTGGTAGCCTGGGGGAGACCCTTACAGACTGCACACTTGCAACTAGGACTGGTGATGTGGTTACTTCAGGGAGGGATCCACCCTGTAGCAGTGAGTCTGAAGGTGAGCCACAGCTGCTTGTGGGTACTGATGTTCCCTTGGACAGAGTGACTTCAAAGGCAGAGTTGAGTAGTAGTATCCAGGTTGACAGTGAGAGACCACTGTCAGAGGATACCAGACTTCCTGTGGAAGGGGATATCAGAAGGGTTACAAAGAGAGAGTTGAGACAGGCTCAGCTCTCAGACCCTACATTACAAGGACTAAGAGAGGTAGCTAGTGAGGCAACTGATTCACAAGGGAAGGGAGAATCTGTATACTGGGACAAAGGGTTACTTTATAGAGAGTGGACCCCTGAGGGAGGGCTAGAGGGGGATAGAATACAGCAGATGGTAGTGCCCAGTACCTACCATCTGGCACTTCTAGCCATAGCCCACGGTAGTCCCTCTGCTGATCATATGGGTATAAAATGTACAAAGAAACATATTATGCAGAACTTTTATTGGCCTTTGATTTCCAGAGATGTAACAGGGTGCTGCAGGACCTGTGAACAGTGCCGAAAGGTAGGCGACAGGGTGAAAGCTCCTTTGATGCCTTTGTCTGTGATTGAGGAGCCATTTCAGTGGGTAGCTATGGATATTGTGAAGCCTCTGAGTACTCCAAGTTCCACAGTGAAAAAGTATATCATAGTGGTAGTAGATTAAGCTACCAGGTACCCTGAGGCAGTGGCTCTGTCCTCTATTGAGGCAGAAAAGGTGGAAAATGCTTTGTTAGAGATTTTCAGCAGGGTAGCTTTCCCAAAAGAAATACTGACTGACAGGTGCCAATTTCATGTCAGACCTGCTGGCTTGTCTGTGAAAGCACTGTGAGGTGAAGCACCTAAAGACCACCCAATACCATCCCTAGACTAATAGTCTTGTTGAGAGATTAAACTCTGCACTCGAGACCATGCCATGGACACCTGCTGTCCAGTCAGAGTTTATCCTGGTAAAAAATTGTTAAATAAATAAAATTAAATAAATAAATACATCTGCAGACCAGTTTAAAAAGGACTGGGACAGATATTTGTCCCATCTGTTTGCTTACAGAGAGGTTCCCCAGGAATCCACAGGTTTTTCATCCTTTGAGTTGTTGTATGGGCATAGGGTAAGGTGACCTCTAGATTTAATTCAGGCTTAGTGGGAGGGTGAGTGTGAATCCCACAAGGAGTCTGTTGTGGCATATATCCTAAACCTTAGGACAAGGCTCAGGGAACTCATGGGCCTGGCCCAGGAGAACCTGGCATAAGCCCAACAGCAGAAAAAGGTCTGTTATGACATGAATGCTCATGCTAGAGAGCATGCTGTAGGGCAGCAGGTAATGTTTCTCATTCCCGTCAGACACAACAAGCTGCAGGTAGCTTGGGAGGGACCCTACAAGATGGTAAGGAAGGTCAGTCATGTTAACTATATGGTAAAATTATTAGGCAGGGGGCAGGGGCACAAATTGTACCATGCTAACAAGATGAAACCTTACCATAATAGAGAGGCCATTGTGCTGAGTATTTGCAGAGGATTGCAGGAGGCGTCTGAGGGGGATCTGGTGACTGATCTCCTCAGTGATGCTCAGACTGACACCTCAGTGGAAGGGGTAGCAATGTCCCAGCAGCTATCCTCTACCCAGGTTTAAGAAATCTGAGCAGTGTTACAGGAGGTTGGGGACATGTTCCCTGGAAACCAGGGTGCACCCACCTGGTGCAGCACCATGTGGATACAGGACCCCAAAGGCTTATTATGCAGGCATCTTATAGGGAGTCTGAGACAGTCAAATAGACCCTGGGAGGAGATACAGGAAATGTTGGAAAGAGGGGTAATCCAGGAGTTCAGCAGTCCCTATGCCTCCCCAGTGGTGCTGGCACCAAAGAAGGATGGCAGCACCAGGTTGTGTGTGTACTACAGGAAATTAAATAGTCACACAGATTCAGATGCTTACCCCATGCCTAGGACAGATGAAGCCCTAGAGCAGCTGGGTGTGGCTAAGTATCTTACCAC
This sequence comes from Protopterus annectens, assembly GCF_019279795.1. Classification (NCBI taxonomy): domain Eukaryota; kingdom Metazoa; phylum Chordata; order Ceratodontiformes; family Protopteridae; genus Protopterus; species Protopterus annectens. The sequence continues at coordinate 227,965,734 of NC_056738.1, forward strand.
CATTGATCTTACCAAGGGTTACTGGCAAGTTTCCTTGACTCCCAGTGCTAGAGAGACGTCAGCCTTTATGACTCCTTTTGGCTTGTATGAGTTCACAAAGATGGTCTTTGGGATGAAAAATGCCTCAGTGACTTTCCAGAGGCTGGTAGATCATATCCTAGCAGGATCAGGAGATTTTGCTTACCTAGAAGATATTGCCATCTACAGCCATTCCTGGCAAGACCACCTTCAGCATGTCAGGGAGGTGCTGAGCAGACTACAGCGGGCAGGGCTGACCATTAAGCCCAGCAAATGTCAGGTGGGTATGGCAGAGGTCTCTTACCTGGGACATAGAGCTGGAAGTGGTAAGATCAGGCCAGAACTGGACAAAGTGGAAGCCATTCAGGCCTGGCCTGCACTTGTTACCAAAAAGCAGGTGAGGGCATTTTTTAGGGACAGTAGGGTACTACAGAAAGTTCATCCCCAATTATAGAACGATAGCTGCTCCCCTCACAAACCTGACAAGGAAAAACAGGCTAGATAAGGTAGTGTGGACCCTAGGCTATGAGCAGGGTTTCCAGAAGCTTAAAGGAGCTTTGGGAGGACCCCCCCTGTGTTAGCCAGTCCAGATTACAGCAAAGAATTTGTTGTGCAGGTGGATGCTTCAAACCATGGGCTCGGCATTATACTTAGCCAGATTTCTTCAGAGGGACAAGAGCACCCAGTGTTTTATCTCAGTCATAGGCCCCAACTCAGGGTGGAATGCCATGCAGCTGTAGAAAAGGAATCTCTAGCCATAGTGTGGGCACTGTAGAAATTTCATCCTTATCTGTATGGAAGAAAATTCACTGTAGTTACAGATCACAATCCCCTAACATGGTTACATCGAGCCAGCCAGCAAAATGCCAAGGTACTAATGTGGAGCCTAGGGTTGCAAGCATATGATATGACAGTGCAGCACCGCAGTGGGGTTAGCAATCCTAATGCAGATGGGCTGTCAAGACAGGGAAAGGGGTAAGGTATTCCCACATAGGCTCATCCCTGTCAAGCAACGTTTCTCAAGTGTCACTTGAAAAACGAGCTTGAGTTTTCAAGGGGGGGGGGTGTGAAGGCTGCCAGCCCAGCCAGCTAGAATTGTGTAAATAATTCTGTCATTTGTGAATAGTAACATAATTTGTATGCTTGTCTTGCAAATGTAAGAAAACTATATGTGCTGTACTGAGCTTTAAGACTGTAACCACAGAGCACTCTGCTGGAAAAGAGCAGAAATGTGTATAAATTACATGCCCATGCAAATGTATGTGTTAATGATAAAGGCTGGAATATACAGAGTTAACTTGCAAACTCTAAGAAAATAAGTAAAGCATTTTACAATGTGCTATAAAGTTAGTTTTTCTCAGCTAAGAGACAGGATGTCTAGTGGTAGGGGTTTCTTTCTATTGTCTTAAGTCAGAGATAATTACTAGGTTTCACATGTAAAGTGTTTTTGTATTGCTCTGCGGTTTCCTAGTAGCTTTAGATCTAAGATATAAGTATTTTTAACAGAGATATGTTAAATTCTGTTGATATCTGGTTAGCCTGGGAAATAGACGCAGGTGTCAAACAGTGATGTCCTCTAGCTAACCCAGAAGTAATGACTATTATTAATTTAAGAACTATTTTGTAGAGAAAGTGTGTGCATTTTGTGTCTCGTCTTGGACCCAAAAACATCCATTCAGCACTTCTATTTGCCTTGCTCTGTAAGTAAGACTTAGATCATAGCATCTTTCTTAGAGGTATATAGGAAATAGTAAGATCAGTCTAGATGTTTTCTGTATTCATGTGAGGCTGTCCTGCAATGTTGTTTTAAAGTATTTCCTGTGATTCTGAACTCTGCTGTCACTGTGTTGAGTTAATGGGTAGTGTCTTATGCTTTTATTATTTATTATTAAATATATTTAAACCTTTTAAATTGTGGCTGGTTTGTTAGAGATATTTAAGCTCTTACAGTACTTGCATATGTATTTGGTGATACTGTATAGGATAGGCCACTCCTAAATAGCCTTAAAAGTTCTGGTCATACTTACCATTTGGATAACAGTAACATTACACAGTAGAATTGGTCACCCTTTGGGAAGGGACTTATAGTAACTGATAAGAGTGGTTGGTAGCACCTGGTGCTACCTTATAGTCTGGGCAGAAGGGGCATAGCTAGTGAACCTGTGCCAGCCTTCCCTAGGAGTATCTGTGTGTTTGTATATAAATCAAATCTCAAAGTGTATATGTCAGCTACATGGGCAGGGACACGAAGCACTTGTTGGACAAAGAGGGTGCTGGAGGTTTTGACTTGACTACTCAGCTGAGATCTTAACCCTATATCTGGGCCAGTGGGGAGTCTTATTTGGGATCTGGAGAGAGAGAGCGGGAGAAACCAGCCCCAGATTGACTGTGATCTCTGTGTGCTCTTAAAGCAAATTGTACTTTACTGTGTGTGTGTACTTGTCATCCTCTCAATGTGCCTGTCGCTCACTGGTGTTAGCGGTGAGGATTGATGCTCCTTGATTACTAAGCCAGTGCAGGGGCATCACATTGGGTATGAGCTTTAAGAAGTGATTGGTGAAGAGGATACAAATGTTTATTTTTTAATACTCAGTGACTAGCAAACTATGAGCATAATTGTAAAGAGTATTTGTTTATGTGTCATAACATTGTTATGGGAACATAATTATAAGATGGGTATTCGAAACTGGCCAGAAATAATAGTAGGAAACATTGGTTATAAAGTTATTATGGGTAATTTTAAGGAAGAATTTAAAGATATTATAGGAAAAGGGTTAACAGAAATATAGGAAGACATATTAAAAATGTTAAGTCTAATAAAAATGTGAATGGTAAGTGGCACAACAGGTAGCACATTTGCCTTTGGTGCTGTAAGACCAGAAAGCTTTTGATTCTTTTCACAGTTCAGGTGACTGTATTTCTACACTGCACTGCAGCATTAAGGGAGTGCTGCACTCATACCTTTCAAGTGTACCTCATTATGAGGAATGTACCTCATATGGAGCCTTAAAAAGTTCATGTTCCTTAAAGCTCCACATTGTGAGGTTCTGTCACACATTCTGTGTTAGGAATTTTTTAACTGATTTCCATGGTAAATAGAAAAGAATCCTATTAACTCACTGAAAGATCTTTTTTATAAGTAAAACCAGCATATTCTAACCATCCAATGACCTTCTTAGTTGCAGTTTTTAGTAAGCTATTAGTATGTGTTCCACACTTTGCTCATTTGTTCAGCATTATGAGGGCTTGTGTTCCTCATCTCAGAGCTAGACGTTTCAGAGTTATGGCCACACTCAGGAGTGTATCATCCTTCAAATGAGACATTAAACCAAGGTCCCATCTTGCTTGAATTGGTGGTTGCTCAGGTGGATGAAAAAAATCCCATGGCATCTATGTAGAATGGCAGGGGATGTGTGCCAATGACCTGCCAAATTTCTCCAAGTAGTATAAATGCCACCTGAAAATAGGGTATTAGCCTGGTTTGGCTAACCTGGTTAACAAAATATAAATAAAACATAAAAAATGATATATTTTATAAAAAAATATAATAGTAGATATGTTTAATAAATACCCCTGCTCTTTTTAATGCATGGCATGAGACCTTTTGTATCCACCCCAGCACCTACCAAATCAGGTAAATGAAAGCTTAGTTTAATATCTCCTATATAATGTGGCTCACCAAGGAGTGCAGCTCCTCCTTATGGTGCACTGCAGTGTCAATAATAGAAAGTGAATCCAAGCACCCAATGTGGGCATGGAACCCACAGTCTTTTGATCTTCTATAATTAAAGCCAAGTGTGCTACTTGTTGATCCACTGACACTTACATATTAGCATAAAAATACTCACTTAATAGGAAAATATCATTGATATAGCACGCACAGCATTTAAGAGTTTTGAGGGTGGGGACACTTCTTGTATTTTTAAGTACAACATCTTCATACACTTTGGTAGCAACTTTAAAAAAGATGTGTGTTTGCATTAGGAGGCTCCCCTAGTAAACTATGTATAATTACTTTAAGGAAGGAGTGGGAAAACACTGGTATTAAACTTTCTTGAACTGCAGCTTGGAGGGTAGTTTCCAATGACCAAACTGAGAGTGGGGGAGGGTCGCAGTCCCACCACTAAGTTTACCTGCATACTAGGTAAACCCTAAGCAATCAGTCTACAAGCTCTTACAATCCTAGTTAGTAAATTACACTTAAAGGTTCCCTCTAGTGTGATGTAGGATAGCATAAGATAGACTGTGGAAAATCAGATGTTGCCCATACCATTTTCTATGTTTACTTTGAGAGTGGCAAAGATGCTATTCTGCTTGACGAGTAGTGGGTGTTTGACCCACATTTGAGGGGGTATATTTGGGATAGGCATCTATCAGACCAAAGCAGGTTACTTATCTATTGAATAAGATTTTTATCCTATATTATTCTGCCCAAGGAGCTGCTACTGCATTGTTATTCTACTGATATAAGTTGAAAAACAGATTGTGTTCCCCAGGGGATAGACCACTAAAAATGCATGCTACAAGATAAACCATACATTCTCCATTACAGCTATTGGCCTGTTTAGTTAGAAAGGACTGCACAACACCTACCCGTTGTTAGTCTAAAAATCTGAGCCTTGCATCTGTTAGTCAGGTTCCAGAGTTTGTGCACAGTTCTGACATTTGTTATCTCAACTTAAAATTATATGTTATAGGGTTAGTACTGATTGTGAACTAGTGACAATATATCGACAAGTACTGTTACTAAAATAAATTAAGTCAGAAGTCACTCACAAATATATTAAAACAAATTGATGAGTGACTTTTTCTCTGCACTGGAGAATTCATCAGAATAATAATATAACTTATAGGTAAGGCATTGCATCCAGGTCTAAGGAAGCCATTGATTCACTCTACTTGACAATTATCAGACCAGTCATTGAGTAAAACACACCCTTCAGCATGTATCTCACCAGCCACTTGTAACAGGTTAAGAGGCCACAGAGTTCCTCACAAAAAGAATATATGAAGTAAATAAAAATACCTAAGTGGAATGTGACAAAGTCCTATCCCTGCACTCATCTACCTACTTACTAGTGCATGGTGATCATACCTCTCAACTTCTTAGAGCAAGAAATCCGGACAAATCCATAAATAAAAGTGGAACAAAGGCCCAAAAATAAGGACACTTTTTAAATATTGCTATCACAGACTTAGAAAGTTGATAGAATAACAGGTTTTGCATTAGCTTGAAATTTTTGAATGGTATGAAGTTTAAAACTGAAGTGTCTGTCATTAATTTCTAACTTCAGTCTTTAATGATTTGCTACCAATTTGTTAGAAAACCACAATTTTAATAAACAGGCCAAAATATGAGGCAAAAATCTGGACATTCTGGGAAAATCTGTACAGTTGAGAGGCATGATGGCAATCTATACCTAGCCTACAAGGCATCATCTGATCCCACACTGATGAATTTGTTGAACATTCATAAAACAAATAACATCAGCAGTACCCATTCTAAGTATCAAAACCATGTCTGTGACATAAACTGGATATGTTGAAGGGACAGGTATGTGCCTCAAAGATTACCCCTTCTCTGCAACAAGTATCCCATTAATGTAAAGCATAGCTCACCCCTAAACCTGTTTAATATAACTTGGATAAATGGATGGGAAATCACAAATTTACCTGATATGGTATAAACCAATATTGTAATTGTAAAAACTCACTGGACTATTGATACGTCAGCAATATATGGGGTAAGCATGGCCAGGCTTAAAATGGCCCTGGAGACAATATACTAGTAAAGAGCTATGAACTTATGATCAAAGTACTTAAATAATTCCTATATAAAGATTTTTGCCTGCATTCATATGACCCAGAATAACCACTGAAATAAAATCACTAATACTCTGCATTAATACTTAAAGACTATTGCTGCTTACAAACAGGTCTTAATTTCAGAACATGTATAATACTGACTGAATCATGTTATGTGAGGAGATGAAGTGGCATAAAGGCATAGGCAACTCCATCCCCTCTCCCACATTGTCACAATAACCCCCTCTTATATCATGATGAACGCCATCCACAAGAAAATACTTGATATAAGCACACGCTCTAAGGAATGCCCAGGCAAGCCTTTGTGGAAACCCTGTGTTTAACAGACCAGGGATTTTTGTAAATGCTTGTAAGACATATTACTTGCATAATCCCTCAGACAACTGCCACAGGTGGCCACATTTATGTATTTATTTATTTATTTATTTATTTATTTATTTCAGTTTAATTACCAGGGAGGTCCACTGAGCTTGGGGGCCTGTTTTCAGTAGAGGCCCAGGGTGAAAAGCTCCACAGGAAACAACAATTTTATTTACATGAAAATTTCAAACACAGTTTGCAATTGCAAATAACAGGTTGCTACAAATAGCAAAAAATACTAACAATTTCTATTATGTTCAGGAGGGAAGAAAAAATAGGCATATAGTATAAAAAACAAGAATTTACTGTTTAGTTACATGTTTAATCAATATTTTAAAAGAGGTTAGGAAGGTAAAGAGGTTAGCCTGGAGAGAAGGGGGAAGATAGCTTGAGAGGTGTGGGCTGAAGAGTGCAGTTGCACATCCTATTTTGATAGAGGTAAGAATGAAGTTGGATTTTGAAGTTATTTAGGTTGTTGCAGGTTCTTAGTGAGGTGGGCAGGGCATTCCATTTTTTAGCTAGGGTAAAGGATAAGAGAAGCTGACCTGCTGGGCACTTGGGTTTTTGTACTATGATCAGGTTTTGGTGAGAAGATCTAAGGGGGGGTATAACGCCTGTAGAATATTGGAAAGAGCAGGGCAGTTAGTAGGATGGAACAATAATTTGTGGGCTGTGGTGATTTGGAGAAAGTCAAGTTGATTGGGGAGTTCAAGCCAGTTTAGAGAGTGAAGGAAAGTGCAGTGATGAGAGGAGGATTTGGCATTTGTGGCAAATTTGGAGATTTTGTTGTAACATTGTTCCAATTTGGAGGTAAGTGTGGATGATAAATTAGTGAGCAGAGGAGTACCATATAGTAGAGAGGGAAGGAGGTAGGTAGAGGCAAGGGTTAGCCTGGTGGGAGGAGAGAGAAAGTGGTTGTTTCTATACAGTAAGCCAAGTTTTATGTGTGTGTTTTTCTATGTTTAGCTGGATATGAGTATTACATTTTAGTTGGTCATCAATTAACACCAAGAAGTTTGGTGGAGGTTACAATCTCGATAGTGGAGTTGTTAAGGCTGGTAATTTGAAATTAGTTTTTTATCAAGAGATGAGGATTTAGAGGTAAAGAAAAGGAGGATCTTAGTTTTGTTTGCATTTAGGGAGAGGTGATTTTGGCGGATCCAGTTTTCAGTGGTTGAAAAGGCCCTCTGTGTTAGAGTTTGGAGCTCTATTAGGTTAGCGGTGCAGCAGATCAAAGTGGAATCTTCAGCATATTGCACAATTGTGGTGTTGGGAATGGCTTTGTGGAAGTCGTTAATAAAGATATTGAATAGTAACGGGCCAAGTATGGAACCTTGAGGTACTCCGGTAGGGGTAGGAAAGAAAGTAGAGGTGGCTTGGCTCCATTTTACAGCTTGGGACCAGTTTGAAAGGGAGCTAGAGAACCAGGAAAGAGTTTTTTGGCTAAGGTTGAGATTAGATAGATGGTTTAAAAGGTGGGTGTGGGAGATGGTGTCAAAAGCTTTGGATAAGTCTAGTAGAATGGAGGATACTATGTTACCGGAGTCATGTGCAGAATTGACAGAATGTAAGAAGGAGAGAAGGGCGGTGTTAGTACTGTGTCCTGGGCGGAAGCCGTGTTGGGTAGGAGAGAGTAGTTGGTGCTGGTAAGGAATGGCAAGAGCTGCAGGTGGATGCATTTTTCAAGGATTTTGGATATAGGGGGAGAGGATGGCTATGGGGCAGAAATTGGAGACATTACAATTTTTGCCACCTTTATGGAGAGGAAGAATGAAAGCAGAGCGCCATAGTTTAGGTACATAGGATTCAAGTAGAGACCTATTAATTAGGATACTGATAGGTAGAGCAATGGCGTCCGAAGCTATTTTTAGGAAGGAGGATGGAATGCTGTCAGGGGCATTGGAGCAAGGCTTTAGTTTATGGAGCAGTTTCTTTATTAGGTCGGTGGATACAGATTTGAGTTCAAAAGGGGGGGAGAAGGGAAGGGAAGATTGAGCAGGGACGGGAGGAGGGTAGTTGTTGGTGAAAGTCTTGGTTAGCTCAGCGATGGAAGAGGTGAAGAAGGAATTGAATAGTGAGGCAATTTCTGGGTCAGATTTGCTGGTATCAGGACAGGGGTTGTTTTTTGCACCTGGCCTAAGGAGGGGATTAATAGAATTCCAGAATTGTTTGAGATTTCTTGCATGGTTTTCTTGTAGTTTGATGTAGTAAGACTTTTTATCTGTAATGACTAGTTTTTTGGCAAGGTTTCTTAACTGCTTAAACTTAAGGACGGTTTCAGGCTGTTTGTGTTTAAGGTAGGCTTTCCAGGTTATCCCTTTGTAGCATAATCTTTTTTGTATCATTGGTGAGTCAAGGGGTGTTTTTTGTTTTAACTCTTTTTCTTCTTATAAGAGCTAAGGAGTTAAGGACAGTTATGAATGTAGAATTGCAATAGTCAACGGCTTCATCTAATGGCAGTGTTTTTAGGGGGTTCCAGTTAGTTAGCTTAAGGGAGTTAGAGAAAGAAATAGGATTAAAGTTAGTTAGGTTACGAGTTTGAATGTAGTGGTGAGAGTGTGGGGAGGTGGGAGTGGCTCGAATGGAGAAGGCAGGGAGGTGGTCTCCTAATGGGTCAGGAGTGACACCAGATTTTATAACTTTGTTAGGATGAGATACTAGGATCCAGTCAAGTATAGTGCCAGGGGGCTTAGTTTTGTTAGGTCTAGTAATGGAGTTAGTAAGTTGAGTGAAGTTGAATAGGTTGATAGTTATGGAGGGATTAGGGTTCCTGATTTTACCTCAGTCAATATTTACATCTCCCAAAATGAAAGTTTCTAGCTTAATATTGGAAGAGGACCATGAGAGGATGTCTTCCAGTGTATTGGTATTGTTACCAGGAGGAATATAGAGGGAAATAATGCAGATGCTTTTGTGGTTGTTTATTTTTAGTGTGCCAATTACTAGTTCCGCATTATTGAAAGAAGGGATGGGGTTAGGGTATGGGGTCATAGTCAAGAGGTTGGAGTAGATTAAAGCAACTCCACCACCTCTTCTATTAGGGCGGTCAGATCTGAGAGAATGAAATCCTGGAGGTAGGAATTCAGAGTCATTAATGTGAGGATTTAGCCAGGTTTCAGAGATGGCTGCTATGTCAGGAGAGTTGTGAGTGAGCCAGGCATGAAAGAGGGTTAATTTATTTTTTATGCTTTGGACATTAGATAGTGAGGAACTTGAGGTTTTTATTAGAGGATATGTTGTTGGTGCATGTGTGATTTGTACGAGAGAAGTTTGGACCTGGATTGGGGTGTATATCGCCAGCTAAGTGAAGGAAAGTGGGATTGGGGATACGTTTATTAGTTTTGTATTTTGATAGAAGAGGCTGGTAGTGATTTGGTTTAAGTTTGTAGTTATTGTTTGAGATAGGGAAAAGTTTTACTTTTAAAAGAAAGAGAGGGTGGGAGGGAACTAGAGAAGCTGAGATGTTGTGGAAGTGGGATGTAAGGTGGAGCTGGGGAGTAAAAGGAGGAGAGAGTAAATAGAAATCAGTACAGGAGGTGATTTGGTATAAAGATAGTAGAAGGAAGGGGAAGGATGAGAAGAGAAGGACTTTGGAAGGAAGGCTGAGCATGGTAATTGGAGACAGTTAGAAAAGATAGAAAGAGAGGGAGATGTGATATTAGGTGCATTTGGGGTGTGGTGGAGAGAAGTAGGAAGAGTGGAGGAAGGGGAGGGGGAAAGGTGTATCCTGATTGGTTGGTGAAGAGGGCGGGACTACTAGGCAGGGGATAAATTTAGAACCACTGGGGGCAGATGGGAATTGGAGGCAGGGTTGGGGAGCGGAGTGAGCCCGCAGGGCGAACAGAGCAGGAAGAGCCAAGAAGGCGGGAAGGCCCAAAAAACAATCAGTGACCTGAGGCTGGAGAAGAGAACTACTGCAGGGGTGCAGGTATATGGTTACAAACTTTGTTTTGTGGTAAAAAACTTAGTACTTTATGTTTAGGTAGTGGAAAACTCTCTAGAAGCAAGTATATACGTGTGGGGAGGAAAAATACAGATTTCTTAGTGAAGGGCAGAGACACTGTCTAGGCAGAGTAAGTTAGTGGAGCAGGGAGAGGGAATTATTGCTGGTCTTTTTATTAGAAGTATGCTGCCACCTAGTGGAAAAATGAGGGAGGTGCAATCAGAGGAGAAGAGGTTCCACAGAGAAGTCAGGTTTATAGAGATTAGATAGAGGTAATTGTGGGGAGTACACTGTAAACCAAGGTTGGGGTTGGGGGGGGCCTGTGCAATGACCAGTGGTAGGCTACTTTTACATGCACCAAGGTAGAATACTGCTCAAGTTAGGTAGATGCTAGAAAACATATGTTAGACAGATTACATACACTGAGTCTCCTTATGGAGATAGGGTTCCTGTAAACTTAATATAGATCAAGCAGAGTGTCCACAGACGTCTTCTCTTTGAAAGGAGGGCTATTTGGTCTGGCAGTGAAGAAGGGGGAAACACCTTGGGGAGCGGCTGAAAAGAAGAGTGAGAAAAACAAACAGTTAAAAAATGGGGTAGGGGAAAAATAGGAAGGAGGAGAGTGCAGGAAGTAGCGAATGCAGAGTAGAGGAGAGAGTTTTACAGTGTGGAGTGAGAGGAGGAGAAAAAGGGAGAAGGGACAGAAGTGTAGTCTGAGGGAGTGAGAATAATGTAGCAGAGAGGTAGGGAAAATGAAAGGTGGAAACAGTTGTGTAATAGAAGGTCCACAAATTATGATAAACTTCATACAACAATTCAACATGCAAACAATAGATAGGTAACATGATTACATGTGCTTAGAGTAATCAGAAACCGTTTTTATGACAACATTTTATGAGTTACAACTATACTGTACTTATTACCCAATTATTTCATTGAAATAAGTAAACAATATGAATCAAACTGCATTGTTTGCAAAATCCACACTGGACTTTTCCTTAAGGTTTTTGTGTGTCCTATAAAACAAGAAAATCATTCCTCTCAAGTAAAGACTTGAATTTTTTCCATCCCTTATAAACAAATGTGGAATTCAAACCCACAATATTATACATCTCAGTATGCCAACTCATTGATGTTTTTGAAGGCATAGCTGTTAACGTTATTAATAGACATAAGGAACTACTGGCATCCCATTTGTTAACCCTTTGAATAAGGTGAATCTTTTTTGCAATTAATCAGTTTAGGTGTGACTAAACAAGGTTTTTCTAAGTTAACTTAAAAAAATCATGTCCTTTTCTTCTGTCTATATTGACCTCTCTCTATAATTAAATATTGTGATTCGACCAGCTCTGGTAAGTAGATAACTGTCATCTGTAACACATTTAAGCTGCCCTATTCATCAATTCCAAATAATGATTTTCTTAAGAAAATTGGACTGACAACTAGAAGCATGCAGATTCATGTTAACAAATTTAGGTTTCCTGTAAACTACAGAACAGATTTTGTTTCTACTTCAAAATTTATCTCATTATCAATGAACTGTATTGAGTTATCAGAAACATTTGCTATATGAGTGAGAAATCTGGTGTATGGTTCAATAAAGCTATGAAATGATAAAATGAAAAAACTATAACCACCCTGCTACAGGCCCCATGATGAGCTCAGTATCTCTCCAACCTAACACCACTCTAAGTATTCACCTGCTGTATCACCTTTATCTTTTATCGACCGGTGGATACATTGTTATAAGGAAAGTGCAGTCTGAGTCTGAACTGTCTGCAAACACAAACAGCTAAAGTTAACTTCGTACCTAATACCACTCTAAGTATTCAGCTGCTGTATCACCTTTATCTTTTATCTGACTGGTGGATACATTGTTATAAGAAAAGGGCAGTCCATGTCTAAACTGTCTACAAACACAAACAGCTAAAGTTAGCTTTGCTCCTAACACCACTCTAATTATTCAGCTGCTGTACCACCTTTATCTTTTTTCCAACAGGTGGATACGTTGTTATAAGAAAAACACAGTCCGGGTCTGATCTATATACAAACACAAACAGCTAACGTTAACTTTGTGTATGTGTCTACTTGCTTGAGCTAATACTCATTATCCCCTGGAGAGTACCTTGCTTTGGCCTGTAAGCAGCCCTACCCCCCACACTCACACTCATCTTCCATTTCTCTTTTATTCCCTTCTGTTAGCAAATAGTATCCATAAATACTTTGTGTTTGTTAATTTAAATTGAGACCACAGTAACCTACTGATACAAGGTTATCCCGCTCTTCCACCTGAGAAATGGCTAAGAAATGACTTACAGCTTCAGAGCAGTCCTTGGTCAATTCTGATTGTTTCTTAAGCACAAATTTGTCTTTGCTTGGATCTTGGCTCATCCCGCTCCATTCCCCCTCCCTACACTTGGGCTCACTCTACTTCCCTCTCTGCCCCCATATCCCACCCTCCCCCAATACCTGTAATTTAAACTTGACCAGGCCACACCCACCAGAGTTCAAACCACCAAATCTGCTTAAGTAATTATAACTTACCCCTTCCCTTACAAATTACTACCTAGCTATAATACATTTGCACTCACAAACAGTAGCACCTACCCAATAGAAACATACCCAGTAAACACACCAAACATCTCGTACATAACTTCTAACATTGAATATGTGACATTATAATCCACCCCTTCTATGCAAAACTTCCTACCACATTAAAACACATTATCCATATTACCTTCTCAGGTATCCAAACCCATACTTTAAATTTTTACTAATATCTACTTAATCCCAAACTCACTTCCCATTATATCCTGAATAGTCATCATGTCTACCAAACCTCTTTCACTTATAACTCAAATACTACTACTTATTACCATATCTTACCTAACCTATCTCTCCCAACCTCTAAGTGTAAATCACCCACCTCCATTTCATGCAACTAACCCAATCTCCATAATGCACACATATTCCTCAACCTATATATCACCTAGTCTCTACCCCTACAATAATAGTATGCTCTTCACCTACAAACTCTCACCTAAACCCAAAAACCCTACTCACATCTATGTTAGCCACATCCCCATAAAGCTTACACCCCACAGATTACATACCAAGAAACTCAAATATCTCCTCTGCCATCTCATCTCTATCCTTCTCTCTGTCGACATTCACCCAAATCCTGGCCCTTCTCCCCCACACATCTCAACCTCCCAATCCCATCCTCCTCCCACAACTGGTAAACCCCTTCATTTCTCAGATCTAAATGTTCAGAGCATATGCAACCAAATTCCTAATCTCCATGCCTAGCTTCTCCATAACCAACTCGATATTCTGGCCATCTCAGAAACCTGGCTCAAACCCCATATAAAAGACTGTGAACTAACACCACCCAACTACTCCATAATTGGGAAAGATAGACCACATAAAAAGGAGGGGGAGTCGGTCTCCTCTACTCATCATTCCACTTAGTTAACTCCTATACCAAACCTATTCCCAAATTTGGCAAGGCAGAACTAATTCCAGCCCTACTTCATATAAACAAATATAAACTTATATGCATAGTCTCCCTTTATATTCCTCCTGGAGACAATATCTCAAACATTGAAGATATACTCTCCTGGTTCTCTAACAATATCACTAATGACATGAAAGGCTAAAACAACTAACAAACCAAAAAAATGGTAGCAGGAATGCAGTCAGCAGCAAACGTTTATTTTAAGCACTTTTCGTCAGCTCTAAAAAGCTGACTTCATCAGAATACATTCAATGACCATAAAACCGTATATATATACACACACACATATATATATATATATATATATATATATATATATATATATATATATATATATATATAGCAAAGTTCACTTAATTGGCACAACATCATTTAAAGAAACAACCCCTATAAAAACATCTCAAATTTTAAAATGTTACAAAAAATTTAAAAGTTTATACATATAATTTTAACAGCAAACTTACATGCTACAATCCTAATTAATGCTGTTTACTCATCCATTCAAATAGCATCTATAACTAGTAAAGAAAATGTATAAAAAATTTTTCAAAAATTATATTAACGTACATCTAAAACAAGCCTAATTACATAGTGTATGTACTAAATATATGAGTAAGTGAATCATGTATATACATACACTCTTTAACTACTTAAGGACCTATACTTACATCACTAATGAAACTATAATCCTGGGTGATGTTAATATTAACAGGTCAACAATTCAATCTCCTACAAACTCACTTAATATAAACTTGTACAACTTCACTCAGCTTATTAACTCAACAACTATGCCTTCCAAGAACTTCCTTACTGGAAGCACCCTGGACTGGATTCTAGTTTCTCATCCACATTACATCTCTGATAGTGGCACTCTGCCCGACCCATTAGGCGACCACTTCCTCACTTTTGTCCACTGTCTTCCCTCCTCCATACAACTAACTCATACCTACACTTACACTTGCTGTCTAAAAATCTTTAATCCTAGCACATTCTCAAATGCACTAAAAAAATGAACTGGAACCCCCACTAAAAACCTTTCCCTTAGAAAATGCTGTTACCTACTTTAAATCAACTTTCTTGACTCCTTTGCCCCTCTGAAAACAATATGCATAAGAAGCAATCCTGTACCTCGGCTAACCAAAAATACCTTACTAGCCATGCAATTCTGAGATAAAGCCTGGAAACGCTACTCCAAAAATAAAACTATCACCACCCTTAATAAATTTAAAACACTTACAAAGTAAAAAAAAACTGATTATCTTTGACCATAAATCCTAAATCCCTACGCTCCAAATCAACCATAACACCAACTCCCAAAAATTCTGTCATGGAATCTCCTCCCTTCTCAACCCTGGAAACAAAGAAAACCCCTGCCCTGATCCAGATGCCTCAGACTTGAACTTAGCCAACCAATTTAACACTTTATTTATCAATTCCATAAGTAAACTTACATCATCCTTCACTTCCCATTCATCTTTGTCATCCTTATTTCTACCTATTCCTCTCTCCCCTGGCATCTCCTGCTCATAACTTCCTCCCTTCTCCTTCAACCCCATCCCTATAGCCACCATAAAAAAACTTTTACTAACATTGAAACCCGGCTCCAATGCCCCTGATGATATACCCTCATATTTCTTAAAAGTTGCCACAAAAGTCATAGCTCTTCCAATCTGCATTCTTATAAATCGATCTACTGCTGAATGCCAAGTTCCCCAGCTCTGGAAAAAGGCCTATATTATTCCACTCCATAAAGGTGGTAATAACAATAATATCACAACCTTTTAACCTATTGCTATCTTATCCCCCATTTCTAAACTTTTCGAAAAATGCATCCATCTACAACTTCTAACTTACCTCATAAACAACCAATTTCTAACCCCTACTCAACATGGTTTCAAACCCAGCCACAGCACTACCACAGCTCTCCTTTCCTTCATAGAAACAGTTAATAAGGCCCGTGACACTGACCACATTGTGTCCACTCTCCTCCTTGACCTGTCTAAGGCATTTGACACATCTCTCATAACCTCCTTTTCACTAAACTCTCCAAACTAAATCTATCCCACTCCTCTATTAACTGGTATACCACTTACCTCTCAAACAGGCGACAAGCCGTAAGATGGAAAAAAAGCCACCTCCCCTTTTCTCAATACTCCCACAGGTGTCCCCCAGGGTTCAATTTTAGGCCCCCTTCTATTCAATATATTCATAAATGATTTCTACCAAGCCATCCCAAATGCTAACCTTGTTCAATATGCTGACGACTCAGCAATAATCTGCTTTGTCTCTTCTATACCTACCCTAGTTAAATTAACCCAAGATGCCTTCTCCTCTACTGAGCAAGGGATGATGGACACCCATCTAGCACACAATGCTACTAAAACTAAACTCATGATATTTTCTGCTTCTAAAACCACCACCCTAGATAAAACCTCATTCTCAGTCACCAGTCAAAATAATAGTCCTCTCGAAATAGTCTCTAATGCTAAACTACTAGAAGTCCTGATCAATGACCAGCTAGTGTTTGATAATCATCTACAAGTAAATATCAAAACAGCACACAAAAAATAGGCATTCTTTACCGCCACAACAGTTACATCTCTCCCTCCACTAGGCTCACCCTCGCCAACACTTAGCTCATCTGATCCCTCCTATACGGTGCCTATGTCCTTACTAACCTGCATTCCTCCCTCAAGACTAAACTCTCCTCTTGCTATAATAAAATAGCAAAATTTGCAACTGGCCATAGATCCAATTCCCATAACTGCACTGCCCTACACCAACTGAATTGGCTTGAACTGTCCAATTACCTCATCTATATTCAACTTTTCTAAGCACAAAAACTTATTTTCACCCCCTCTCTCTGTCCCTCTCTTGCCACCACCTTTAAAATGCACCAACCAAATATACTTTTGAGATCTAATTCCCAAAATCTAATTGAACTGCATAAACCTGTCCATCCACCAGGCAATCTTCTAATGTCCTTTTCTCTAGAACGCCATTGGAATTCCCTCCCACCTCTCATTCACACCACAGGCAGCCTCTCTTCATTCAAAAGTTTACTTCACACACACACACACCTAACTTTACTATGGGAATGCTCTTCCTCCCACCCCACATAATCTCCCTACACTATAGCTACTCTCTATAAATTTTAATTCACAATAGCCTCCCATTGTTTTGTACCCCTAATAAACTCTAGGAATTAGCATAACTCCTAGAATGGTACAATTCAGTAGCCTAGAAATTAACTGCTTGGATTAGCATAACTTAAAAAATTTAGGCTGTTTCTGTTATTGCATTGTGCTAATATGTTAAACTGTTAAAAACTTTGTAAATATTACTCTTCTTGCATTGTACTAATATGTGCACTCTATTAACATGTGTTTTTCTATTTGTTTAATTTTGCTTCATTTGTGCACATTACATTTCTCTAATAAGTTATTCTGATGTTAAATCTATAATTTGTAATTTTCTGGAGCTTTTCTCCCCAGGACTCCATTGAAAATGGGCTTCTCATGGCCCAATGGACTATCCTGGCAAACAAACTATAAACAAATAAATAAATAAATAATTGAGTAACTCCCTGTCTAGCACTTGCTCAAGCAATAAACACATCATAAAATGTGAATAATTTCTAACTTTTGAGAAAAACTCACAATTAATACATGCTACAATAGAAGCAATGGCATATATCTCCCTGCAGTCAGTTGGCAACCCATAATGCTCTTGGGCCCCAGAGTATTCCATCTATATAGTCTGTATCAAGGCTGACACTTTACCTCACAATATATTTTCAAATACAGGCTTGGTCCCTCTCCCAGCTCCTTTTATCAGGTTCTCATAAATGTGTGATGATGCTACATACTGAGATTATCTGCAACATGGGACATGGGAAAGGCAAAAAAATCCAATACTGAGGTGGCCTCTGCCAACAGGCAATGTCATACCTTTGTGTATCTAAGTGATAAATGTCTCTACAAATACTTTATGAACGCACTGCTTTCCAACCCTCCATTTTTCTAGCCCCGAACATTCTGCAGGTGGATAGAAAATGGAATAGTACTTTGATTTTATAATAAGCTGCAAATTAGTTTCTCTGACTGCTTCCTTCCATCTCAGTCATGTGACCAATCTCACCCCAACTTATAAATAAATATGACCAAGTGTCTTCAAAAAAGAGATACAACTCCTCACAGAGATGCCAATTCATTTTGAATAACTTTGCAGTCCCGATTTGAGAGCCCCTTATGCTCTGCCACTAGCAAGAAGATAGTAGGAGTCATGTAATATATTACATCAGACTCACACACAAAAATCTATTTGAGATTCAGGATTCCTGCCATTACTCTAGCCTATAGTGTAGGAGGTCTTAGAATATATGAAGCATGATAAAAGCCTGTGTGCATGTCTGCAAAGAAAACAAGCTATATCAATGCATTTTGAGGTGCAAGAAAGAAAAACATTCTCTCTTCACCCTCCCTGACATAATACATAGCAGTTTCCAAATTTACAGATATATTTGCAAGGAGATAGCAACAAAAAATAGTTAATGTATCACTTCTAAGACCTCTGCGTGACTAGGTGCTGTTCTTATGGAAAGCTTGTCTAGGAGATACTATAGATTCACCAACTTCCTATTGCGATGTCCATCCCAACTGCATGATCACTCTTACCATACTTTCCTGTGATTTTTATCCTGCTCTTGCTTTAATGGTAATTATATAGTTAAATATATCTTTCACAGCTCCAGGATCTGTGGCTCATTTTGTAACTTTAATGACTGGTTCTGTGGAATCTGCAAGTTTTCTTCATGTCTGCATGGGATCTCTCTGGGTAATTCAGTTTTCTCCTGCTTTTTAAAAATATAAAAATATGCTGATTGATTAGTTGGCCTCCATAAACTGCCCCCCCCCACATATATACACACACACACACACACACACACACACACACACACACACACACACACACACACACACACATGCAGATATCTCAGTAGACAGGCAGATGAATGAAGTATGTTACATTTTGTGCGTTTCTCAGAAAGCACTCACTAAAGAATTTCCATTTGCAATATTTTACAGCAAATGTAATTTTCATTGGAAGATAACTTAGATGAATATTTTTTTTCTGTTAGTATTTTTATTGTTTCACTGCTGCACAGCTTTATATAAATTACATTAATTGTGTGTGTGTGTGTGTGTGTGTGTGTGTGTGTGTGTGTGTGTGTGTGTGTGTGTGTGTGTGTGTGTGTGTGTATGTTTGTGGATCTGTAAAATGAAGCTCTTCGAAGAATTTGACAATGCAAAGCACTTATTTTTCAAACATGAGCTGTCCTTCTATGGCGTCTGTTTCGAAGGATAGATTCTTCAAAGTCATTTTGTCTCAAACACAATCCTTATTCTTCTTCGTAATTTTTGGGATTCCCCAGATGATATTAAATAGATGAATTCTATTTATTTACCTCACTTCAGCTATTTTTCACAAAGAGCCAAAAACATCTCACTCATAGCCGGCCTTAGGCACAGGCCAACTAGGCGGCTGCCTAGGGTGCCGCTCTAGCATGGGTACTTTTCCAGTATTTATTTGGTGTAGGTAGACCAGGATGAGGGCACTGGGTGATGTGGTGGGGGGCGCTGGAGCCCTTTTGCCTAGGACACCAGTTGACCTAAGGCCGGTCCTGATCTCACTTCACACAAATTACATTGCCATCTAGGAAACTATTACCAGCACTCTTAACACAACACATACACTGCTTGACAGCATTCTGAAAGGACTAAAAGTAAACCTCAATAAAACTAAAGCAAGGTTTTTAGATACAAATGTCTGAACATACAGAAAACAAGCTGGAACATCAATGGGCCACATAATGCTTGCTGGAGGCAGCAGAATTTGCGTAACATCTTAGTGTCTTTGTTTTACCAATGTCAAAATATATTTAAATTCCTAACTAAACAAAACAGGGCAAACATTTTCAATGGTGTGTTTCCACCTAAATTGGAACACTCCCTTAACTATCATCAGCTTAATCTGCCAAGAATACTCAGAAAATGCAATCAGTGTAGAATTACCATTGACGTCTTTACTGTTAAGGTGCTGTATTTAAAAATGTGCAGAGACTGCAACAGACTCAATCGTAAGTGTATTTGTTTTCTCAGGTAATATTAAGCCAATGGAGCTTCCTGTACAAGTTTTGGAAGGGGTAGGAACTGCCAGCAGGAATTCCAGTCAATAAACTTATTTTGCTAAATTAGATAAGTTCTTCATCTTAGAAGCATATTATTTCTTGTGTCATCTTGTGAATTTGCAGATGATTGTTATGAAACTGCAAATAATTATCATGTTTCTCAGAAAATGTATTTTTCTGTGCCTCGTTTACTGTATGGTCAAGATGCACAACTCAGTCATTTCATTGTTTCAAAAGTTAGTGTATGGCAGAACTGACATGCCTTGTTTCCTTTCTAACTACTTCTGACGTGAAGTGTACATATTTGTCCACCTTTTAAAAACTCTTCCATTCTATGAGACACGGGCATCATGACTCACAAGTTTGCCCATCCTACCTTTAAATCAGCAGTTTCAGCAGACTTGAAGTTCATCTCTTGGAAAAGCTGTTTTCAGTAACCATTGTTCCTGTCTACAAAACTCAGAACACAGCCTCTGATTTGTAGTGACCCTGTCATAGTTTTTCACAACAAATACATGCCTCTTAGAACTTATCAACATTCCCTACAGGAAGCAGCTTCATTGCTGTTTCTAATGCAGCATTCAGTGACAGACCGGATTGTCCTTGAAAATGATGTATGTAGGTGTTCATTGCAATAACCAATGTATTCTTATCTTTTTCTCTGCACGGAGAGAAGCTATGTGGAGATAAGCAATCCTTCTCCAGGTGGAGTACTGACTGAATTATCCTTCCTACATGGTACTCAACTGGTCCTAGATCAGAGGTCATTCCATCAGAGATGTGACTGCTATCAGTAATAGTTTCAAGGATGGGTCTGCTATGGATATTTGTGTTATGGGTAGTTGGTGTATGCCTGACATTTTTACCAGGAAATATTGCATGACCTATGATGCTAGAATACTGTTACTTTCTAGGACATCAGAATTCATGATTTAGCCTCTAAAGGTTCATCTACTCTTGCTTTCTTGGGATGTAGTTTTTCCCTGCTTGGAGTTCTTCCCATTTATTACCTATTAGCGAGGATCTTTAAAGGAAGGGATTCCAGGAGTCTATGGTCCTCACGTTAATGATCACTTAAGCTGGCTGCCTTCACGACGTACTTATTGTCTGTCCATTGTTCCAGCTGGTGTTTAATTACTTTAAACCAAGAGGAAGGTTAGTGAAAAGTAGAATAAGTAGAACAAAAGTGCACAAGTAACATTGCTAAGACTGGAAATCCACATAATGAAATAATCTCACTATAAACAGTAGTAAATGAATGCCACTATCTATTCATTTTATGCAACCTTTCTTTTGGGACCTGTACCTGCCCTGCCATTTAGCCCTTTCAGAACCATGCAGAACCACAACAACCCTTTCATGTTTTCTTCTGCATCTTTTTCTTGTCCAGGTACAACACTATTGATCACTATGTGGGATAGTCTTCCTTTCTCCAGCAGAGTTTACCTTTTGCAAGGCCTTCTGCTTTCAAGACACATAATGGGGGTGAGAGCTAGCTGTCAGCAGGCAGCCATCATTAGCTGCTTAATGAATTTGCAATATTCACAGTGCCATCATCATGCTAACAAGTGTGATGCAGTGCTCAATACGACAAGCCTCAGTGGGGATTATGAAGTAGTGTCAGTACCTCAAAGGGTACCACACCTGCCTTTGTGATCAAAGTTCAGTAGGCTGTCGTTTCTATTCTCACACAAGCTACTTGGATTTTTTTTCCCAGTACTGACATTAAACAGCAGGAGGTGGTGTGCTCTTGAACTTGCCATCCTTCAGGTGAAATGTTAAACAGAGGTCCATCTGCCTGAGTTGGTAGATAGAAAGGATATCATTTTTGTAACTGTGCATTTGTAATATACTGAGAGTGATTAGGCTATTAGTCTGTATGATTTTAGATGGGTTCAATAGTATGCCATTTTGCTAATCAATTAAAACATGTACATGTATGCATATATATCAGTAGATTAACATCACAGTAGATTAACATCACCTAACAAGCTTTGTCTCAAAAGATCTACCATAGAATGTGCATGCACAACACCAAACCTTGGAGCATGCAAATGAAAAGGCAGCCTTTATTCTAAGGGGAAAAGACCCTAGCATGCAACAATTAATAACTACAGAGAGACACAGACCACAATATTCAATGAAACAATTAAATAGACAGAAAAATAAAATGCAGTACAATCTTTAACACTGCAAGTTTGTACTTAACTCAGCTAGCAATGCAGTTGATTGTAGGTATGCAGCAGAAGCCAAACAACTCAGGTATTGAGCAGTAGTAAATTCAGATATGTGGCTAACACTTATAAATACAGAGAAACCCTCTAGGCTAAGAGTTTAACACTGAATATCATAAATATGGATATCAATGTTGCAAAAGAGAGTAAAATCGCATGAGTGGAGGAGCTCCCTGATCAGCCTCAGTAAGAAGCTAAGACCCTTATAAGATCCTCCAAAGCTAGATACAAAAACAAAATTGCCACTGATTCTAAGGGCAACCACAAAGCATTCTATAGCTATGTCAAGAATCTCAATGGCAACACCCAGATCTGCTCTGAGTTACAGCACAACGGAACAAAAATTACAGAACCAACTGATATTGCCAACATCCTGGCAGATAGGTTCAGTGATACCTTTACCCCCCTCTCACCCTCTAAAGCACCCATATCTATACAGGATGAATGCAGAGTCCCTGTAATCACATCTATGCAGGTAAAAGCTGCACTCTCTATAACTAAAAAAACAGCATCCATGGGACCGGTCAACATCCCAGGCTGCGTTTTACATGAACTTCAGAATGAACTGGCTCCCCACCTAAGCACCATGTTCAATCATAGTCTCATGTCAGGCTTTGTGCCCACTGAATGGTGCACATCAACAGTTATCCCACTCCACAAAGGGGGAGCCACCACTGATCCTGGGAACTATCACCCTATTAGCCTGATGAGCCTGGTCTGCAAGACCATGGAATGTATCAACATGGAACTCATAAACAAAGACATTGGTAACCTCCAAACTCTGGATCCCACCCAGTTCAGGTTTGTGAAAGGCAGATCATGCCTTCTGTACCTGATCGACTTCTTTGAGGCAGTCACCAAAGCTGTAGATACTAGGTATAAATCCCTATGTCACAAGATAGGTTACCAACTGGCTCACTGACATAACCCACACTGTAAAAGTTGCAGACTCCAAATCTGACTTTAAACCAGTGACAAGTGGAATACAACAGGATTCAGTCCTGGGACCTCTCCTATTTGGTATGTACTTTTCTGAAGTACAGGCTAACACAGAAGGCCTCTGGCTAACAAAGTTTGCAGATGACTGCAAACTAGGAGCGTTAGTCGAGTCCCCAAAATCTGTGGACATCCTACAGAAGGGCCTCACTGAGACAGATGCCTGGTGTCAGAGCCATGGTCTCAAGCTCAGTGCCAAAAGTGCATTGTCATTCCCTTTGGTAAAAACTCTGTACCCATGAACTACCACATAAACAGTAGTCTATTTTATGCTGAATGTGTGATAAGAGACCTTGGGACCCAGGTGGACAGTAGTCTCTCCTTTGATAATCACATCACCACAGTAGTCAGGAAATCCTTCTATGTGGCACACCTCATCACAAAAGGGTTCTCATCCAGGAAAAAAGAGGTCATTGTTCCCCTCTACTTGGCACTCATTAGACCCATTATAGAGTACAATGCCCCTTTTGGAATGTACCTCACAAGACATCTGCAGGAGCTGGAAAGGCCACAGAAGTACCTCACAAAGAGGATTACTGGCCTCAAACAGATGTCCTACACTGACTGTCTCAAAAAACTCCAGCTTTACTCTGTAGCATATCACCTACTCTGAGGATATCCCTGCCTAACATATAAAGCTATGTTAAAGCTAGAGCTGTTGGACATGCTACACCTAAAGAAATCCCAATCCCTCCGAGCTACACGCTCTAGGGATCTAAACCTTGTCACCGCAATAAACAGGACATGCTGGATGGATAGATTCCTGTCTCAGAGACTTCCTATACTCTGGAACAAGCTACCCATCTATGTCAAGCAAAGTTCCTCATTAGCACTCTTCAAGAAAAATATTGATGAGTAGATGGGAAATAGGAAATACACCCCGGGGATCACTTCTGTAGCTCTGCTCGACAGGGGCACAGGAAATTAACTTTTTTGCATGGCATATGCCAGGGAATCTTGTTGGCTAGGCTTACTTAGGCCTTTGGGCCGATAGCCTAGTACCTACCTATGAACCTATGAACCTATGTCTTCTTCTTCTTTCAGCTGCTCCCGTCAGGGGTCGCCACAGCAGATCAACTGTTTCCATTTCTTCCTGTCCTCTGCATCTTGCTCTGTCACACCAACCACCTGCATGTCCTCTCTCACCACATCCATAAACCTTATCTTAGGCCTTCCTCTTTTCCTGTTACCTGGCAGCTTCATCCTTAGCATCTTTGACTCTGCATCCCTCCTCAGCACATGTCCAAACCAAAGTAATCTTGCCTCTCTGGCTTTGTCTCCAAACCTTCCAACCTGGGCTGACCCTCTAATATACTTATTCCTAATCCTGTCCATTGCCATCACACCCAGTGCAAATCTTAACATCTTCAGCTCTGCCACGTCAAGCTCTGACTCCTGCCTTTTTGTCAATGCCACTGTCTCCAACCCATATAACATAGCTGGTCTCACTACCCTCTTGTAGACCTTCCCTTTCACTCTTACTGGTACTCGTCTGTCACAAATCACTCCTGAAACTCTTTTCCACCCACTCCATCCTGCCTGTACTCTCTTCTTCACCTCTCTTCCACACTCACCATTACTCTGAACTGTTGATCCCAAGTATTTAAACTCATCCACCTTTGCCACCGCTACTCCCTGCATCCTCACCATTCCTCTATCCTCCCTCTCATTCACACACATATATTCTTAGTCCTGCTGACCTTCATTCCTCTTCTCTCTAGAGCATACCTCCACCTCTCCAGGGACTCCTCCACCTGTTCCCTACTCTCACTACAGATCACAATGTCATCTGAAAACATCATAGTCCATGGGATCTCCTGTCTGATCTCATCTGTCAACCTGTCCATCACCATTACAAATAAGAAAGGGCTCAGAGCTGAACCTTGATGTAATCCCACCTCCACTTTAAATGCATCCATCACTCCCACCGCAGACCTTACCGCTGTCACACTAACCTTGTACATATCCTGTACCACTCTTACATACTTCTCTGATACTCCTGACTTCCTCATACAATACCACAACTCCTCTCTAGGCACCCTGTCATATGCTTTCTCTAAATCCACAAAGACACAATGCAACTCCTTCTGACATTCTCTGTACTTGTCCATCAACATTCTCAAAGCAAACATCGCATCTGTAGTGCTCTTTCCTGGCATGAAACCATACTGCTGATCACTAATCATCACCTCCCTTCTTAACCTAGCTTCCACTACTCTTTCCCATAACTTCATGCTGTGACTAATCAATTTAATCCCTCTGTAGTTACTACAACTCTGCACATCACCCTTATTCTTAAAAATTGGTACCAAAACACTTTTTCTCCATTCCTCAGGCATCCTCTCACTTTCCAAGATTTCATTAAACAATCTAGTTAAAAACTCCACTGCCATTTCACCTAAACACCTCCATGCTTCCACAGGTATGTCATCTGGACCAACAGCTTTTCCATTCTTCATCCTGTTCATAGCTATCCTTACTTCCTCCTTGCTAATCCACTGCACTTCATGATTCACTATCCGCACATCATTCAACCTTCTCTCCCTCTCATTCTCTTCATTCATCAGCCCCTCAAAGTACTCTTTCCATCTGCTCAACACACTCTCCTCCTTTGTGAGTATGTTTCCCTCATTATCCTTTATCACCCTTACCTGCTGCACATCTTTACTAGCTCGGTCCCTCTGTCTAACCGATCGGTACAGGTCCTTTTCTCCCTCCTTAGTGTCCCACCTTTTATACAACTCATCATACGCCTTATCCTTAGCCTTCGCCACCTCTCTCTTTGCCATGCACCTCATCTCCTTATACTCTTGTCTACTTTCTTCATCTCTCTGACAATCCCACTTCTTCTTCGCCAACCTCTTTCTCTGTATACGCTTCTGTACTTCTTCATTCCACCACCAGGTCTCCTTGTCCTCCTTCCTCTTTCCAGATGTCACACCAAGCACCTTTCTAGCCATCTCTCTTACTAGATCTGCTGTAGGTATCCAGCTATGCGGTAATTCTTCACTGCCACCCAGTGCCTGTCTTAATCTTCCCTGAACATCACGTCACAATTACCATTTTTTTTTCAATTTCCACCATTTGATCCTTGGTGCTGCCCTCACACTCATCCTCCTCTTCTTGATCACCAATGTCATCCTACAAACCACCATCCTATGCTGCCTAACTACACTTTCCCCTGCCACCACTTTACAGTCTCCAATCTCCTTCAAACTGGCCCTCCTACATAAGATATAATCCACCTGTGTGCATCTTCCTCCACTCTTGTATGTCACCCTATGCTCCTCCCTCTTGTTAAAATACGTATTCAACACAGCCATGTCCATCCTTTTCGCAAAATCCACTACCATCTGACCTTCTGCATTCCTTTGCTTAACACCATACCTACCCATCACTTCCTCATCCCCTCTGTTCCCTTCACCAACATGCCCATTGAAATCTGCTCCAATCACCAGTCTCTCACCCTTGGGTACAGTCATCACCACTTCATCCAACTCACTCTAAAATTTTTCTTTCTCATCCATCCCACACCCAGCTTGTGGAAAATATGCACTAACAACATTCATCATTACACCATCAATTTCCAGCTTCATAAACATCACTCTATCCGACACTCTTTTCACCTCCAAAACACTCTTAGCATACTGTTCCTTCAGGATAATGCCTATGCCATTTCTCCTCCCATCCACACCATGATAAAACAATTTGAACCTGCCTCCGATACACCTAGCCTTGCTCCCCTTCCATCTGGTCTCTTGCACACACAATATACCAACCTTCCTTTGGTCCTTCATATCAGCTAGCTCTCTCCCTATACCAGTCATACTGCCAACATTCAAAGTTCCGGCCCTCACTATCACATTCCTAGCCTTTACATGCCTTCAGCCATGCCTTCCGCCTCTTCTCCTCCTTCAGCCAACAGTAGCCCAATTTCCACTAGCACCCTGTAACCTATGAACCTATGTGGTTGGCTATATCTCACTCACACCCTGCCACTTATACATACCAACGCCAAGATGGCATAATAATGGGGAAGGGGCATATTCCCCATCCCAGTTTCATAGCAGTCTCTCACCACTGTTGGTCAATTTTCCACCTGTCAACTGAACAGTCCAGATGGGAAAGCTGTCAGCAAAATGAAGAATTGACCCACTTTACAAGGCCTATCTATATAAATAAATAGATAGAGAGATAGACATATAGCTAGAGAGACAGGGTGCTTAGTCAATGCTTCCGGAAAGTATTTTGGCAATGGTTGATGAAAATAATTGACATAGAGAAGGAGGCAATCTAGCAGAAGTGGAGACAGGTATGCCATGGATTTAATGAGGTAGGGTCATGTGTGATTTATATATGAACATCAACTACAACTGATTTAATATGGCTTCTCTACATGTAGGCAAATGAAAAGTGGATTATTAAATTTTATTCCCTCTTATAACAAATCACTAATTGTGCTTACATGAAAATCACTGCCAGTTTGATTTCTTTTAGTCTGCAGGTGCAAATGTTTGGAAAATGGGATTTTTTTTCCCCCAAATGTTGTAAATCCATTGAGTTGGTGTGATATCAGTGTCAAAGCCCCTTTGAGTGGTATAGAAGGCTTGCATATATGTATAAACCGCTTTTTTATTGATTTTTGTCATGCACTTGAAGCTTTAATCAGTGTATTTCATCACGCTGAAGCTTTCTAGACTTTGCAGTAGGGTAATGTAGGGGAACCATCTATAAAACCAAAGGAATTGTATCAAATATTGGAGGTGGGGGTATTAGTTACTGTGGTGTGAAACTATGCATTTCTGTACTTGCTAGCAGATTTAAAATATATTTAGCTTATTTGTAGATGCCAGATTGGTGTTAGAATTGCTGCTAGCAAATCTACCCAGGTTTACAAATACACATTTCGTAACACTGACAAAGTAAATTTCTTTTTTTTTTTCTTATTGTATTTGCATTTATAAGGCTAAATTAGATTTTTTGTTTTTATTTTTCTGACAGACTTTTCTGAAAGGACTTTTTGCAAAACTGAACAGATTTATTAACTGTACTTAATGAAACTAGAACCTTGAAAGGGCTTTGTGGAAAGATTTTTTGGCAGGCAAGCTATGGGCCATGTATGCATTTATTTGTGTGTTGTCTGTGCTTGTGTGTATGCATGTGTTTGTGGCTTCCGCTATGAGTAGATGAAAGCAAATGCACTGAGGATCAGAATCCCCAAACTGCATTCAACAAAAATATCTTGCAAAAAAACCTTTTTTAAAGTATTTTGTAGGGGGCAAACCCCACCGCTCCCTGCACCTCACAGATTTATATATATCAACACCATTATCATAAGAAGTTGAAGAAAAGGAAAATTCCCACAAAAGGGGAATCACTTCTGGCACAACCTATCCACAGTGATTTCCTGTAGAAGAACTCAGATTGTCATTAAATTGAACTTCGGGTAGTTGAAACTCAAGAGCTCAAGCTTTGTCCACCAGTAGGTTACCTATTTGGGCATGCTTGTGTCTGCCTACTTTTTCTTTGTAGTTAAAAGACTACATTACATTACTAATGTACTCTTGTATAATGTTAAATGAATGTGCAGCTCAGAAGCAACATTAAAAATAGAACCCTAGAACCTATACATCAAAATTTTCATGTAGTCAGGAGCTGCATCAAATGACAAAAAGAGGGCTAACCAACACACAGACACACTATCACACACTGCAATATAATTGCTGTCTGCACAGACAGACTGACATACGCACACACATAAAAGAAGATGATATAGCAGAAAATACACAGCATTTGCAATGAAACAGTCAGCACATTTAAAATATAGGACTATATATTTTACCCCACAGCAGTTCACTAGCCCGACATGGGTGGCTGCAGTGGTGCAGCAGTTAGCATTGCCACCTCACAGCAAGAGGTTCTCTGGTTCAATCCTTGGCTGGGGTGTCTTCTGTGTGGAGTTTGCATGTCCTCCCTGTGGCTGTGTGGGTTTCCTCTAGGTGCTCCGGTTTCATCCCAAAGACATGCTGTAGGTGGATTGGACTCTTTAAATTGGCCCTAGGTGTATGTGTGTGCCTTCTGTGGAAGGTTGGGTTCCAGACTGGAAACTCAATGCCATAAAACTCCACTGCCAATCATGAGCAGACAGATGATCCACTGTGGTGACTCCTAACCTGGAAAAGCCGAAAGAAGAAGAAGTTCACTTGCCTGGCATCTTAACATCTTGCAATAGCAAAAGAAAGTCTTGCTGCATGCTCCTGTTTAAATGAGTCATCTTTCTCTTTGTATTATGTATATATTTTAGAGTAGGTAAACTTAAATCTATACATCTCGCTATGATGAATACAGAAAGAGAGCTATGCATAGATATTAATGTGATGAAAACATATGTCTGAATGGCAGTAAATAGACAGACACAACGCACATCGAAGCCAGCAGCATTATGAATGTATATGTTTATTTACATTTATTTACTGTAAAAGTCTGACTGGTCCAAAGCCCCATTTCAGCAGAAGCCGGGAGTGAAAATTAAACATCAAAGAAATGTAATACATGCAGTAAATCATTGCAGTATAATTAATGTAGTTAGAGAAGAATGTAATAGTTCAAATTACAGATCAACTTATTTGTGTTAACATTTTAAAATTCCTGGTTAACTCCAAAGAAGCTCAATTAAATCCAAATATACAAAGTATGCCAGTAAAAAATATCTGCATTAATTTAATACTTCATACACATCACACCAATACCTGTACATATAAAAAATGATTAATCAAAACTGGCAAAAAAAATAAGCTTGTTATGCATGCCTCTGACATTAAGAGAAGTGCATGACACCTTTTTGTACTGTTTTCACTTTTTAACACTGTTATGCCCTGGTCTTGTACCATAGCATACAGAACAATCATCACAGAACAGAGTCAGAAGCATTCTTACAGTTCTAAAAGCTGTAATATGCTCTGTACTGCAACAGCAGGAAATGTGTATCAGACTGCTGTCAGGTAGCTCATAAAGCTGATGGTTGTTCTGATGCAAACTTTGCTTCTAGATACTGTCTGTCTCATGCTCCTTCTATTTTGTTAACTATTTGCTATTGTATTCCCAAATGGATTCAGTCATGAGATGAATTTCTTCTATCCATTTCTTGGACACATTAACAAACTGGTTATGATTGACAATAAATTCATGATCTTCAGAATTTGACATACTTATTATGGAATTCCTGGAATGATGATGAAAGTTATGTGCAATCATTTACAGAAAATTTCAATAAAAGGATTGGTTAAAATATGTGAAGATGTGAAACAGATGCATTACTTTCTACATATCTGCTAAGCAGAGAAATAAATGCCCACTTGCCCAGCATTTAAAATATGCACCAAGTTTCATACAACCATTCTTGAGTTGTCAGGCAATATATAAAAAGAACTGTAAAATGCAAAACGTGCACATGGACAGTCTTTGAAAGTATTATACAACATATATATGTATTTCTGCTTTCACCCATTAAGATCTGGGGGTAGGTGCTTAATATCACTATCTGTCTAATTTCAGAAATAATGGAGACATGACTTAAGAACATATTTTTTATTTCTGATTCTTATAATATCAAAAAGAAGAAAAGTATGCTACATAAATTCATACTGTAAATCAAAATATGCAATTCCATCTGGGAATCTACTTTCTGGGTAGCATTTCTCATTGTTTTTGGGATGGTGGCACAGTAATCAGGAAAGTAAGCACCTTCAGTTTGTAGTCAGACAATCCATTGCTATCAGGTCAACCTGCCCACCTTTCAGACACCACTTGCTTTTTATTCTTCTGTGTGCTTCCAGATTCATTATGTGTTCTGTAGCTAACATGTCAGTGTTGCAACACCCAGCGGTCATTGAAACTGCACATGCATGCAGAATACAAATGAGAAAATGGCAATGCAGTGATAACACAGCAGTCTTCCTTTTGTGTAGGCATAGGCTGTGCTGCAGCAATGACGAACACAAACTGAGAGACGAAATGCAAACATTAACAGTTAGATCATGCTGAAGATACTGACTGTGGGCAGGACGTTACATTTGCAGGATGGCTTCCCATTTTATGTAATGAAATAAAGAAGATATAGAATGCTTCCACTGCATAAAAGTGTGTTATCTTGAAATGTTATGCTTTTAAGAATAATTATGACGTATGGCATGACAAAACTAAAAATGGGCTTATAGTTTGTGCAAAGGGGACATTATACTTTTCCACTAGTCTTAAATGTGAACTTTACTCATTTAGTGATGATAGCAAAACCTGCATTAATAACTACGTCAACAGTACCTCTCTCCAGCTCAGATGCAAATGCTTTTGAACTGCACTGAATTTTTTCTTTGGAATGACACTATTGAAATAATATATATATATATATATATAAATAAAAAATAAAAAGCACTTAAAATATTCTTTTGATTTGTAATAATTTACAAATGTTAGGCTAGCTTTAAACCAGTATTCAGAATGGTAGGTACTACTAGTTGATGCGCCTTTTCCTCCTATATACAGAATGATGCTAGATCTGAATATTAGCTAGGGTTTTAGCATCTTTTTATTTAAGATGCAGATGTAGACATATTCCATTCATGTTTCAGAAGCACTGTGTTTCTGAATACCTCATATGTGTGGGTGCAGATTTATGTTACAATGTCATCTCACGTGACTTGTGGTTGTAGAATATCTACATGCCACTCCAATGTGCAAAGCATATGCATGTTAAATATGTGCCTCTGGATAGGCATGCATTTTGAGCACTGAGTTCACAGTAAAGTCATAGTTTATTTCTCATCTTGCTATCATTTATTAACTATATTTTTGTACTACAGTTGTTTTCAAATACAATGTATTTGTAGATAGCCTCTCACCAGGTGCGAAGGCACATTTTCTGCAACTACAGAAAAAGGTATAAGATAATAAAATATTGAAATAAGGCAGAGAGAGTAAATAAGACAAAGCAATAGTGTGCCACTAACCTTATAGTAGGTGGTTGCATGACCACTGTTGGAACAATGATTTGCCACCATTTAAGAAATTATTTTACATTCCATTTGCTTGATAACAGGAGACACTATAACAATATGTCTTCATCCTTATTTTCTCATTCTCCATTAGTACTTGTCCTTTTGAATGCTGCCATGACTTCCACCATCACCATTTATCCCTGAAGTCCTTTCCATGGATCCACAACCTTTTCCATAAAGAAATACTTTCAGACATCCATGTGATATTTACTTACTAGAATTTGTTGCCTGCTACCTAATTTCCAACCAATATTTCCTATTCAGGCCAACCCTTTCACAACTCCTTAGCATTATTGTTTGCATCTACATCATATCTAAACAGCTCCAGATCTATTACTCACGGCTTTCATTCCTGCTAACCCATTTTGGTCACTTATCTCATGGCTTTCTTCTGTACCTTTTGCAGTAATTTCCTATCCCTCTCCTTGCCTAGCCCCTAGAACTGCACTCAGGATGAGCCTTAACCAGAGCCAGACAGGGGAGAGGTGCCTCGGCCCCCGCCACAAGGGTGCCCGCCGGGAGGCGTTCTCCCTGGGGCTGGGACCCAGATTCGAACTCAGAGTGGGATCATTTCTTCTATTGTTTGGAGTTTATCTCCATGGTGATATACCTCAGCATCCTGTTTGCTGCTGCCGCATTCCACTTATTCTGTTCCATGTGGCCTAATCCACTTGTGAAATGAACACACAAAACAGTACAAAACCCATGACAACCCCTCTGTAAGAACTGCTCAAGTAAGTTTATTGTATCTCATAACACAACCTACTCCATTCTACCCTACAACCATACAAAAATTTGAATCCTCAGTTTTCATCTTAACTTTGATCCATTCAGTTTTCCTTTCTTCCACCTCTGTAGGGCCACATCAAATTCTTTGCTTAAGTTCAGGTAAACCACTTCTCTCAGTGGTCTCCTGTTAAAGTATTCTGTAGCCCTGTTATAAAACTTGGTCAGGTATGACTGATGGCATCTTCTAGCTATAAAATCCATGTTGACTGCTGTGCTGAAAAATATGGTCTTTGAAAAAATCAACCAGCCTTTCCTGTGGGATAGTTCACATGACTTTCTGTGCTACTACTGTGAGTAAAAGGCATTTAGGTCCCCCAGTTTTAATTCCACCACTTTGTAAAAAATTAGAACACTCATTGACTTACAGCCCTCATGTTATTCTGCCATAATCTGAAGACCACTGTCGGGGCATTTGCCAGTGTACTAGCCAGACTCTATGGACTTTAAAAGGCAGACTATGTGGTCACTGTGTTTTAATCTTCTTTAGAACAGCCATTTCTCTCTCACCATCCTCTGCCTCTCTTGTCTTTTGTCTTTCCTCTTTTCTCATTACTGTTTTGTATTTACCTCCTATCACAGTCCTCTGCCTATATAGTCTTTCATGAAAATTGAAGTGATATATTCATTTAATATGTCAGCTTTTTTTTCCCAGTATCACCTGTTATTTCCTCCAAGTTATGTCAGCCTGGTCATGTCTGCCCTTAGGTTCATAGGATCATAGGTAGGTACTTGGCTATCTGCCCAAGGGCATTTATAAGCCTAGCCAGAGTGTGTCAGCTTTCACCACCCCATTGATTAATTAACTGAGCCTCTGTCAAGCAGAGCTAATGAAGTGATCACAGGGGTGTATTTTCTGTTACCAATCCACTCATCAAGATTTCTCTTGAAGAGTGTTAGTGAGGGCCTCTGCCTAATGTAGTTTTGAATTTTGTTCCAAAGCCTTCACTTCCTTTTTTTCTTTCATATATCTAAAAAAAAAATTTTGATCCCACCCACTTGAGCCTCCTTTTGAGCTTTTTTGTCACAACTTCATTTCAGAATAGACTTTTCCTGCCCTCATTGCCTTTCTTCTTGTTTTGTTTGCCTCTTTCTTGATCTGTTATCTCCTCCCTTACATCTCTTGGATGACCCACTTTTTTTTTTTACATAATCCTTAGCTTCACACACCTATGTAACAATACTGGTTTTCTCCTCCTTTTGCCTTCCCTTCATACACGTGTCTGTAGTCCTGATTAATACATCATAGTTGACTCCATTTGTTTGTAGTCCCTAAGTTATCAATGATTTTTTTACAACTTTGTCCCAGTGTACTGTAATAAAATCAAAGTGACTTTGCCTTACCTTCTTGCACTCTAAATTGCATAGTAGCATAACGACTGTTTAGTTACCCAAACCTGGACATCTGTGATCCCTTCTAGTTTGTTTAGAGCCACATCTATAATGTTATGTTTTTAGTAGGGTCCTATAACAAGTGGCTGAAACCTTCTTGGTTCATGATCTTATTCAGGTTTTGCTTCCACTATATGATGGAGATCATAATGTTGCACTTTGCAACTGGTATATTCATATCACCTTAGAGTATGGTCATCAAACTCCTCCCCAACTCTTTAATTATCTCACACAATTTCTTATTCTCTTGTCTTAAAATGTCTCTGGGATGGTATAGTACATCATTCCAGTGTATATCCCCCTACACATACGCTACCTTCTGGCCCTGACAGTTCCCTTGATTCCTTCCTGAGTGTGTGGAACTCCTTCTCTCTCACATTGACTCCCCTCCTCCAAACAGATCTACTTCCCTGATTTCTAACACTGCCTATTACTCCTAGTCAACCTATTACCTGGCAGGTCCAAGTTCACCTACGAGTCAAGTTGAGGCAGGCTAGCACATACAGTAGGTGCACAGGCCAGGCAAACTTCAGTATACTTGAACAAAAAAGCCAGCATCTTGGAAGCACGAAGCATGAAGGTTTATTAGAACCAGACCGGTTTCAGCATAAAGCTTTCATCAGTAGTACATCTCAAATAGCAGTTCAATCCCTGCAATAAATACTTAATCTAATTAAATGTCCATGACATCATTTCCAGTTCAAAACAAAACAAAGTTATTGTGATACCAAATCCTAGGCACATAAAATCAATATTCAACCACATAAAAAGTCTATGTGGAATAAAACTTTTATTCCACCTGGTACCTGTCATTAATATATTAATATGCTAGTTATAATTCACTGTTTAAGAATTGTTATGCTCTTATGCACAATGTATAAAGTCCTATCTAGTGTTATCCAACTCATGATAGGAAGGGAAAGTTTTAAAATTTATAATTTAAACGAGGTGGGAATAGACCACCCAGTTTTACAATCCATTTCCTTTCCTTCATGTTTAATATATTATGCCACCCTGTTTTAAAGGATATATTGCCTAATATTTTGTCAATGACTGTAAAAGAGAATTTCGCTGTATGGCGAATCAGTAAATGTCTATAAAGAGCATTGGTGGCTCTGGCATTCCTTATATCCCCTAAATGTTCTGACATTCGAAATCTAAATTGTCTAGAAGTTTGGCTCACATAGAAAGCTTGACAAGTGCAAGTGGCCAAATATATGACCCAGTCTGTTCCACAGTTGGCGAAGCAGTTAATATTGTGCAATTGTCCAGTGTTTTTGCTGGTAAAGGTTTTAGTCTTGAAAACATGTTTACAAAAGATGCAATGTCCGCAAGGGAAAGAGCCAACTAATTTCTCCCCTATTAGTGTAGTTTGGTGATAAGTTGCATCATGATGCATGATTTTTTTGCAGTGAGAAAAATGAGAATCCAAAGTTTTTCCCCGCCTATAAGAAAATAGGCATTTGTCCTCCAAGATTTCATCCAATTGTACATTGGTCTTCAAAATGTTCCAATGTTTATCAATGATGTCGACAAGATGTGCTGTATTTCTGCCAAATGTGGTGACCAGCCTCAAGGTGTCCTTGTTATCCTTCCTGGGCTGATGTTTATATTCTAATAAGGTATCCCTGGATTGATTCATAGCCCATTGCATTGCCGAGTTGACATTCTGTTTGCCATATCTCCTAGTTAAAAATCTATTATCAAAATCATGAACGGATTGCTTAAGATCCTGCTGTGAGGAGCAGATTCTTTTAAAACAAAAAACTGGGATTTTGGAATGTTGTTAATGGTATGTTTGGGGTGGAGACTGGTGGCATGTAACAGGCTGTTGTATTGTGGATATTTTCGATAAACAGTAGTACGTAACATGTTGTCTGCATGAAGCAGTAGATGAACATCCAGAAAGTGGATCTCATTAGGGTGCTGACTGACTGTGAATTCAGTCCCCCATTTATTTCCATTGAGATATTCAATGAATTCCTCCAGATATTCACTTCCCCCTTTCCATACAAGCCAACAGTCATCCAAACATCATCATGTCTATCTCTGGCAGATACAAATTATGTAGTTCAATGTATATGATGTGCTCCTCCACATATCCCATATATAGATCAGTATATATTGGGGCAAAAGATGCCCCCATAGCTGTACCTTGAATTTGTCAGTAGCACTCATGTTGGAAATAGAAGACATTTTTAGTAAGGACATGCTCAGCCATACAAATGAGCAATGTGTTGAAACCCGGGCTATAGATGTTAATCTTGTTTAACTAAAATTCTAATGCTGTTAATCCAGCCCAATGTGGGATACTGGTGTAGAGTGATTTGACATCCAGGGTACACATCAAGCAATGTGGTTCCAGTTGAGACTCAGAAATAATTTGTAAGAATTCTGTCGTGTCCTTTAATCTGGCTCTGATATATGGCAAAAGTGGCTTCAAATATTCAGTCAGAAATGCCGACAAAGGCTCTGTGAGGGAGACTATGCCCGAAACAATAGGCCTGCCTGGTGGCGTATTCAAAGATTTGTGAATTTTGGGCAGTAAGTACAAATATTGTTTACCTGGATCATTGACCATTAGTTGTTGTTTGGTTTTAACACTGATAATTCCCTCCTCAACCACTTCCTGCAAAAAATTGTCAATTTCTTTTTTGAAGTTTGGAGTTGGGTCTGTGGGCATGTTCATATAATGCTGAGGGTTGGACAATTGTCTACTGCCCTCAGCCCAGTAATAACTGGAGTCCAAGACCACCACCTCCCCACCCTTGTCTGCTCGAAGAATGAAAATATCAGTGTTAGCCCTAAGATCCATAAGAGCCTTTTGTTCCGTCTTTGTTAAGTTATGTCTGATAATATTTAGGGAGCCTAGATGGTAATGCAAATCTTTAATGACTGCCTGTTGGAAAATTGCAACATGTTTGTCCATGGGTGGACTGAAGTTAGATTTCTGGAATCTAAATTCAGTAGATCTTTGAGATTGATCCTGTTGGCCGAAAAACAATTTTAGATTAATCTTTCTACAAAAAGATAATATGTCAGATACAAAAATGTTTTCATCCACAAAAAAAATAGGGATAAAACCAAGACCTTTATTTAACAATGTTTCCTCTTCAGATGTTAAAACGTGTAGAAATGTTATGCACATTTGAACATTCCAGATTTATTTCACTATTGATTGAAAAAGATCCTCTATGGTTTTTACCCCTATGTTTACGTCCCCCCCTGTGCCTCCTACCCCTAAAGGGTATTCTGGACCCCAGCCCCTCTTGGAATCAGGGGAGTCACTAATGTATGTGGATTTATTGTCAGTAGTGGAGGATTCTTCCCCCGAGGTTGTGGTATGTGATGTACCTTTTCTCAATATAGATCTCGGTCTTTTTTTGCGTATTTGAGTGGTGTTTTGTGTTCCATCTGCAAACCTAACACTTCTATGTGACTCAAATGGCCTACCCCTTTCATAGTCCTCCATATCTCTGGAAAACTTGTGTAATTTCTTATCTTTCAAATGGTTTCCAAAAGTAATGTTTGTGTGAATGACCTAAGACATACCTCCCTGGACTACATGAAAAGAGACATGGAGGAGCTCTCCAATTTTGTAGCCCAGGCCGGTATGACCCTAGCCCTGAGTAGCATCCTGTCATCACCCAGAATGACACCACAGTACAAGGACAAAATGATTGACTTTAACAATTGGCTAAGCTTCTGATGTCATTCTAAGGGAATCCAGTATCTGTCTGCCTGGGATGACATGATCGACAGACCACGCTGCTTTGCCAGAGATGACCTGCATCTGTCGCCCTTGAGATTCCAGATACCGGCAAAGGCTCTTGCCACCCATATAGTACCTTTTTTAGGCAAGGTTCAAATAACAAATTCACCACCGTAACAGGTACAAGCAAGCAAAATCTGAGGGTAATGCTACTAAAGGCTAGAAGTCTAAACTTCAAAATGCACTTACTCGAGGCACTCCTTAAAATGGAGAACATTGACATCTGTGCAGTGACAGAGACCTGGTTCAAAGCTCCAGAGAGCACCCCTGCATTACCAGGCTATAATTCATACCATACCTTTCGGCCACCAAACCCGGACCGAAACACTAAAGGTGGAGGTGTGTCCATATTCATTAAGGATATCCACACCTCCATAAAGCATCCGAGATTATCCAAGTTCAACTAACTCTGGGCAAAACCGCAATCCAGATTGTATCTTGCTACAGACCCTTCACCATGCCCCAGGATTCCCATTTCTCTTTTCTTGATACACTGGAAAATATTAAGGTACAACCCAACACTTTAATAATGGGTGATTTCAACTACTCTACCATTAACTGGGAAAACTACTCATGTACCAACTCTTTTGCTCAACGGTTTCTGGAAATCATCAATTCCAATGCCTTGGATCAACTTATCCACACCACCACCAGGGGCAGCAATATCCTAGACCTGGTCATCACCAACATGGGTGACCAGTGTTCCACACCAGAGATCAGCTGCTCGTTGGTCAGATCCGACCACAAGCTAATCACCCTAGACATCCACATCCCACTCCCGCCCCCCATTAGGAAAACAACCGTAAAAAATTTCTCCAAAGCCAGCTTCATGCTTCTTATGACAGAAGTGGCAAACTTCACAACACCCATGCAGATGGACAATAGAGGTACGACTGCCAAATCCTACACAACTGCACTTTATAAGCACTTACACGAGTGCATGGATCATGCTATCTCTAACAGAACCAAGATGCTATCCTCCAAAAAAAGGAAGCCAATCTGGTGGTCTTCTGCCATAAACAAACTCTACAACAGAAGAAAGAAACTGTTGCAAAAAAGAGTAAAATCCCACGATTGGAGGAACTCCCTGGTCAACCTCAGTAAGAAGCTGAGGTCCCTCATAAAATCCTCCAAAGCTAGTTATGAAAACAAAATTGCCACTGATTCTAAAGACAACCACAAAGCATTCTATAGCTATGTCAAAAATCTCAATGGCAACACTCAGATCTGCTCTGAGTTACAGCACAATGACACTAAATATACAGAAACAACTGATATTGCCAACATCCTAGCAGATAGGTTCAGTGCTAATTTTACCCCCTCTCACCCCCTAAAGAGCCCATCTTTATACCAGAAGAATGCAAAGTTCATGTAATCATGGCTGCAGAGGTAAAAACCTCACTCTTCAAAGCCAAGAACACAGCATCCATGGGACCTGACAACATCCCAGGCTGCCTTCAACATGAACTACAGAATGAACTGGCACCCCACCTAAGTACCATGTTCAATCATAGCCTCACCTCAGGCTTTGTGCCCATTGAATGGTGCACTGCAACAGTTATCCCACTCCACAAAGGGGGGAGCCACAACAGACCCCCAGAACTACCGCCCCATTAACCTGACAAGCCTCGTCTGCAATGCCATGGAACGTATCATCATGGAACTCATAAACAAAGACATTGGAGATCTCCAAACTCTGGACCCCACACAGTTTGGGTTTGTAAAAGGCAGATGATGTCTCCTAAACCTGATAGAGTTCTTTGAAGTAGTCACCAAAGCCATAGATGAGGGTATGGTGGTTCACACAGCCTATCTAGATCTCGCCAAGGCGTTCAACACCATCCCCCACTCTGGAATTATAGATGAACTCACTAAACTAGGTATTAATCCCTATGTCACAAGATGGGTTGCCAACTGGCTTACTGACAGAACCCACACTGTGAAAGTAGCAGACTCCAAATCAGACTTCAGACCAGTGACAACTGGAGTACCACAGGGTTCAGTCCTGGGTCCGCTTCTGTTTGATATCTACTTCTCTGAAGTACAGGCTAACACAGAAGGTCTTTGGCTAACTAAATTCGCAGATGACTGCAAACTAGGAGCCATAATCAAAACTCCTAATGATGTGGACATTCTACAAAAGGGCCTCACTGAGACAGATGCCTGGTGTCAAAGACATGGTCTCAAGCTCAATGCCAAAAAGTGCATTGTCATCCCCTTTGGTAAAAACTCTGTACCCATGAACTACCACATAGGCGGTAGTCTACTTAACACTGAAAGTGTGATAAGAGACCTTGGGACACAGGTGGACCAAAGTCTCTCCTTTGATAATCACATTGCCACAGTGGTCAGGAAATCCTTCTACGTGGCACACCTCATCACAAAAGGTTTCTCATCCAGAAAAAAAGAGGCCATTGCTCCCCTCTACTCATCACTCATTAGAGTCTTTATAGAGTACAACGCCCCTTTTGGTATGTACCTCACAAGACATCTACAACAACTGGAAAGGCCACAAAAATACATCACAAAGAGGATTACTGGCCTCAAACAGATGCCTTAAGCAGACCGTCTCAAAAAACTCCAGCTTTACTCTGTCGCATATCGCCTACTCAGAGATGATCTCTGCCTAACATACAGAGCAATGTCAAACCCAGAGCTGTTGGACATGTTCCACTTAAAGAAATCCCAAACCCTCCGAGCTACATGCTCTAGGGACCTAAACCTTGTCACCACAATAAACAGAACATCCTGGATGGATAGATTCCTGTCCCTGAGACTTTCCATACTCTGGAACAGACTACCTATCTATGTCAAATAGAGCTCCTCGTTAGCACTCTTCAAGAAAAATCTTGATGATTGGATGGGTAATAGGAAATTCACCCCGGGGATCACTTCTGTGGTTCTGCTTGACAGGGGCAACGGAAAATAATTTTCTTGGGTGGCAAAAGCCAGGGTACCTTTTTGGCTAGGCTTGTATAGACCCTAGGCCCAACAGCCTAGTACCTACCTATGAACCTATGAACCTATAATCAGTTCCCTTGACAGTCTACTCATATTGTCCTTAAAGTTGGTTTGCTCTTCATATTTTTTCAATTCCTCACATATTTTTTGAACATCACAAATGTTGCCCTCAATTGTTCTTTCATAGTAAGAAGCTAGAATGTTAACAAAAGACATGGACTCCTGTTGCTGTGCCAGGTTCCAGTCCCTTAATAATATATCATCCAGCTTGCTGAATAATGGTTGTAGTTTGGTCCTTAAACCCCTCGGGGTTATGTTCTGATTTTGATAAGCTTTAAAAAGCTTTAAATGCCAAATATTAGTACGTAAAGTTTTTAACTTCTTGCCAAGTTGAGTGAATAGCAAATTACAACCATCAACTGGATTAATCTGGCTGTTCTCGTTAGAGCCCTCATTCATAGGTTTAATTCCAAATACATGGATATCATCCTTGTTCACTATACATTTTTGGTCCGGGACTATTATCATTCTTGCAGAATTTTACATATGGTGTACATGTTACTGCTTACTGTTTAGTTATGATTTTGTTATCTAACAAACAATGAGTGTTTTGTCTAATTAGAGATGTTGGGAATTAGGGCTTGCCATTGTCCATCATACAGTTTCTTAAACAGTCGGTTTATGACTGGAGAAAGTACGTTTCTTTGGGTTGGATGGTTTAACAGATATCGAATGGTACGTTCTGAACCATTTATTTTTCCCTTCTTTTGCTGAGTGGGCACCAGTCATATTTTTTTGGGCCTACGAACTGACATATAGTGATTTATAAACATTACAGGCAACATTGGTTACCTGAACAAGGGTTGAGTACATGATTTTCCTCGTGTTGTCTCACATTTTTCTGGCTCATGATTTAGGGCTAAGTCTATGCAGTCATGACTTATTGTTAGTTCTCATCAGATGGACCTATTCGGCTCATATGGATGGTATAATTGTGGGAAATTATGATTTTTTTAACCACTTATGACTAACTTACCACTAGGACAACTAAAATCTAGTAACAAATACAAAATAATCTCCATTTTTTACAGCATTTATTTTTGCTGCATATTAGCTTGGATATTGCTTTTTAGGGGACAACGAGCTATTTAGATCACATATGTGATTAATACAAATAGGACCTGATTTCCACACACTATATCACAAGTGGATTACACATTGACATTTGGTTATTGAACATTTTATTTATGTTTAGGGCAATGATTCTGTGTGTTGGCAGGGCATAACTAAAATTTGTTATGACACATTAAACAACAAGGAAATGTGTACATATATGTGGTTAGAAAGCCCCTCACCTGTGAACATGTTTTCTATCAGGGATTAGTCAATTGTTACATTACCTTTGTCTCTGAAACAGGGTTTTTGTTTATCCTTACAGTGGTAGGCATTCATAATTATATCTAACTTGTGAATTTATTTTATGACAGTGGCCTTAGTTTCGGATTTTTCATTTGTTTATTCTGGGTGGACCTTTTTTGTGTCCTTTTTGGGCCTAACAGGTCTATTGCCTTGTTACTTTTTTGGTTTCAATCAGCCAACTTTTTCCATTTCTCTGTAACTCAAACAGGGATTACATAACTACTTATTGTATCAGATAACCAGGTTCAACCATAAGGGGTTCATTTCCCAGCACCTCTGACAGTCTGCCCAGGGGATGTCATATAGTTTTTAATTTTTGGCATGTTTACATCACAGTTGAAAAACTGAGTTTTTTGGATTGATTTAAGCAAATTAGCATCTTATAGTCATGGATCTCAATAAG
Organism: Protopterus annectens; assembly: GCF_019279795.1. Taxonomy (NCBI): domain Eukaryota; kingdom Metazoa; phylum Chordata; order Ceratodontiformes; family Protopteridae; genus Protopterus; species Protopterus annectens. The sequence continues at coordinate 228,008,604 of NC_056738.1, forward strand.
CTGTTTCAAGGGCTTTGTGCTGACAAGGATGATAGCCATGTATTTGGAATTAAACCCATGAATGAGGGCTCTAAGGAGAACAGCCAGATTGATCCAGTTGACGGTTGTAATTTGCTATTCACTCAGCTTGGCAAGAAGGTAAAAACTTTACGTACTAATATTTGGCATTTAAAGCTTTTTAAAGCTTATCAAAATCAAAACATCACCCCGCGGGGTTTAAGGACCAAACTACAACCATTAGTCAGCAAGCCGAATGATATATTGTTAAGGGATTGGAACCTGGCACAGCAACAGGTGTCCATGTCTTTTGTTAACATTCTAGCTTCTTACGAAAGAACAATTGAGGTCAACATTTGTGATGTTCAAAAAATATGTGAGGAATTGAAAAAATATGAAGATCAAACCAACTTTAAGGACAATCTGAGTACACTGTCAAAGAAACTGATTACCTTTGAAAACCATTTGCAAGATAATAAATTACACAAGTTTTCCAGAGATATGGAGGACTATGAAAGGGATAGGCCGTTTGAGTCACATAAAAGTGTTAGGTTTGCGGATGGAATGAAAAACACCACTCAAATACGCAAAAAAAGACCGAGATCTATATTGAGAAAAGGTACATCACATTCCACAACCTCGGGGGAGGAATCCTCCACTACTGACACCGAATCCACATACATTAGTGATTCCTCTGATTCCAAGAGGGCCAGGGTCCAGAATACCCTTTAGGGGTAGGAGGCACGGGGACATAAACATAGGGGTAAAAACCATAGAGGATCTTTTTCAATCAATAGTGAAATAAATCTGGAATGTTCAAATGTGCATAACATTTCTACACATGCTTTAACATCTGAAGAGGAAACATTGTTAAATAAAGGTCTTGGTTTTATCCCTTTTTTTTGTGGATGAAAGCATTTTTGTATCTAACATATTATCTTTTTGTAGAGAGATTAATCTAAAATTGTTTTTCGGCCAAAATGATCAGTCTCAAAGATCTACTGAATTTAGATTCCACAAATCTAACTTCAGTCCAACCATGGACAAACATGTTGCAATTTTCCAACAGGCAGTCATTAAAGATTTGCATTACCATCTAGGCTCCCTAAATATTATCAGACATAACTTAACAAGGAACAAAAGGCTCTTATGGATCTTAGGGCTAACACTGATATTTCCATTCTTCCAGCAGACAAGGGTGGGGTGGTGGTGGTGGTCTTGGACTCCAGTTATTACTGGGCTGAGGGAAGTAGACAACTGTCCAACCCTCAGCATTATATGAACATGCCCACAGACCCAACTCCAAACTTCAAAAATGAAATTGACAATTTTTTGCAGGAAGTGGTTGAGGAGGGAATTATTAGTGTTAAAACCAAACAACAACTAATGGTCAATGATCCAGGTAAACAATATTTGTGCTTACTGCCCAAAATTCACAAATCTTTGAATACGCCACCAGGCAGGCCTATTGTTTCGGGCATAGGCTCCCTCACAGAGGCTTTGTTGGCATTTCTGATTGAATATTTGAAACCACTTTTGCCATATATCAGAGCCAAATTAAAGGATACAAGAGAATTCTTACAAATTGTTTCTGAGTCTCAATTGGAATCCCATTGGTTGATGTGTACCCTGGATGTCAAATCACTCTACACCAGTATCCCACATTGGGCTGGATTAACAGCATTAGAATTTTAGTTAAACAAGATTAACATCTATAGCCCGGGTTTCAACACATTGCTCATTTGTATGGCCGAGCATGTCCTTATTAAAAATGTCTTCTATTTCCAACATGAGTGCTACTGGCAAATTCAAGGTACAGCAATGGGGGCATCTTTTGCCCCAATATATGCTGATCTATATATGGAATATGTAGAGGAGCACATCATATACAATAAACTACATAATTTGTATCTGCCAGAGATAGACATATGGAGATGATTTTTGGATGACTGTTGGCTTGTATGGAAAGGGGGCAGTGAATATCTGGAGGAATTAATTGAATATCTCAATGGAAATAAATGGAGGGCTGAATTCACAGTCAGTCATCACCCTAATGAGATACCACAATTCAACAGCCTGTTACATGCCACCAGTCTCCACCCCAAACATACCATTAACAACATTCGAAAATCTCAGTTTTTGCATTTTAAGAGAATCTGCTCCACACAGCAGGATCTTACACAATCCCATCATAATTTAGCTAATAGATTTTTAGCTAGGGGATATGGTAAACAGAATGTCAACTCGGCAATGCAATGAGCTAAAAACCAATCCAGCGATACCTTATTAGAATATAAACATCAGCCCAGGAAGGATAACAAGGACACCTTGAGGTTGGTCACCACATTTGGCAGAAATACAGCACATCTTGCTGACATCATTGATAAACATTGGAACATTTTGAAGACCAATGTACAATTGAATGACATCTTGGGAGACAAATGCCTATTTTCTTATAGGCGGGGAAAAACTTTGTGTTCCCATTTTTCTCACTACAAAAAAATCATGCATCATGATGCAACTTATCACCAAACCACACTAACAGGGGAGAAATTGATTTTCTCTTACCCTTGCAGACATTGCACCTTTTGTAAACATGTTTTCAAGACTAAAACCTTTACCACAAAAACACTGGACAATTGTACAATATTAACTGCTTCGCCAACTGTGGAACAGACTGGGTGATATATTTGGCCACTTACACTTGTCAAGCTTTCTATGTGGGCCAAACTTCTAGACAATTTAGATTTCGAATGTCAGAACATTTAGGGGATATTAGTAATGCCAGAGCCACCAGTGCTCTTTATAGACATTCACTGATTCACCATACAGCGAAATTCTCTTTTACAGTCATTGACAAAATATCAGGCAATAGATCCTTTAAAACAGGGTGGCATAATATATTAAACATGAAGGAAAGGAAATGGATTGTAAAATTGGGTGGTCTTTTCCCACCTGGATTAAATGATAAATTGTAACATTTTCCCTTCCTATCATGAGTTGGATACCATTAGGTAGGACTCAGTACATTGTGGTCTACATAAGAGTATAACAGTTCTTATACAGTGAACTATTAACAGCATATTAAAATATTAATGACTAGTACCAAGTGGAATAAAAGTTTTATTCCACATAGACTTTTTATGTGGTTGACTATTGTTTTTTTGTGCCTAGGATCTAGTATCACAATAACTTTGTTTTGTTTTGAACAGGAAATTATGTCATGGACATTTAATTAGATTATGTATTTATTGCAGGGTTTGAACTGCTATTTGAGATGTATTACTGATGAAAGCTTTATGCTGAAACCGGTCTGGTTCTAATAAACCTTCATGCTTCATGCTTCCAAGGTGCTGGCTTTTTTGTTCATGTATACCAAGTTCAACTACCTCTTGCTACTGCCAGATGGTTCTGTGATACCAGCAATTTCCAACGTTGCTTCCTGCAGCTCCTCCATTTTCCTACCTAGAATCTGTACTATCATCCATGTTTCAAGGTAGCCTTGCATGTCCCTTTGATATTTTCTGTGGCCCACTCTTTTCTCAGGTCATTTAAAGATACATTCATGGAGATATATTTTCCCAGCCCAGCTTTGGAAATGATTGCTTCTTTTGGGATATGATGGAGCTGCACTGTTTCTCTTATCATCCTACAAGTTCAAGCTCTTACTTTTTTTTTCCATTGGTGTTGCTAATCATTATAGTAACTCCTAGCATACTGGTTGCTAACATATGTAACAGTTTAGAACAGCTTGCATCTAATCCCAGATCTTGCCATCTGCTACCACCTTTCTAGCCTTAATATCACCTTAACAGGCTCATATGTCAGGTCACTGTTGCTTGCACACATCACAACATGCTTCCACCCCTCACAACTTGTGTGAATGCCTTGTCTCCATCTGGCCATATTTTAATAAATCTAAATACCTTATAGCAGTTTCACTGTAATTTGGTATCTCCAGACTTCCTGGCCGAGACTCAGTTTACTCTGTGACAATTTCCAGTCAAAAAAAGTTATTTTCTATGGCTACACTTACTCCTTCCTGTTTCACTTCCTGCACTATGCCCCAAGTATGGGTAGCACAGTGGTGCAGCAGTTAACCTTGTCTCCTCACAGCAAGAAGTCTTCTGGTTTGATTCATGGCTGGGGTGTTGTCTGTGTGGAGTCTGCATGTCCTCCCTGTGTTTGTGTGGGTTTCCTCCCGGTACTCCAGTTTCCTCCCACATTCCAAAGACATGCATCTGGAGCATTTCTCCCCAGGTCTCCTCTGAAAATAGGCTCTGTCCTAGTTGGACTTTTCTGGTCAACAAATGTTCATAGGTTCATAGGTGTGTACTAGGCTAATGGCACTGAAGCCTATATAAGCCTAGCCCAAGAAGCTTCCCTTGCATCATGCTGCCCAAAGTTAGTTCCCAGTGCCCCTGTCAAGCAAGGCCACTGAAGTGATCCCCGGGGTGAACTTCCTATTGCCTACCCACTCGTCAAGATGTCTCTCAAAGAGGGCCAGTGAAGTGCTCTGCTTGACATGAATGGCAAGTTTGTTCCAGAGTATGGGAAGTCTCTGTGTTATGAATCTGTCCCTTCAGCATGTTCTGTTTATTGTGGCAATGAGGTCAAGGTCCCTGGAGCGTGTGGCATGGAGGGACTGGGATTTCTTTAGATGTTGCATATCTAGCAGCTCTGGGTCAGACATTGCTTTGCAGGTCAAGCAGAGATCACCTCTAAGTAGGCAACAAGAGACAGAGTATTGCTGGAGTTTTTTTGAGTCTGTCTGTATAGGGCATGTGTCTAAGGCCTAAGATCCTCTTAGTGAGGTATTTTTGTGGCCTTTCCAGTAGTTGTAGGTAGGTGCCTAGTGAGGTATATACCAAATGGGGTGTTGTATTCTATAATAGGTTTAATTAGGGACGAGTAGGTTCATAGGTTCTTCGGTAGGTGCTAGGCTATCAGCCCAAGGGCCTAAGTAAGCCTAGCCAACAATGTTCCCTGGCTTACACCACCCAAGAAAGTTATTTTCCTCTGGCTCTGTTGAGCAGAGCCACAGAAGTGAGCCCCGGGGTGTATTTCCTATTTCCCATCCACACATCAACATTTTTCTTGAAGAGTGCTAATGAGGAACTTTGCTTGACATATAGGTTCATAGGTAAGTTTATGACCTCTTTCTTCCTGGATGAGAAACCTTTTGTAAAGAGATGCGCCACATAGAAGGACTTTCTGACTACAGTGGCAATGTGGTTATCAAAGGAGAGGTTGCTGTCAACCTGTGTTACCAGGTATCTTATCACACCTTCGGTGTTTCGTGGACTACTGCCTATGTGGAAGTTCATGGGCACCAAATTTTTCCCAAAGTGAATGACAATGCACTTTTTGGCATTGAACATAAGGACATGGTTCTGGCACCAGTCATTGGTGTCAGTGAGGCCTTTTTGCGCAATGTCTACATCAGTTGAAGAATCAATAATGGCTCCCAGTTTGCAATCATCTGCGAACTTGGTCAGCCAGAGTCCCTTTGTGTCGGCTCGAACTTCAGAGAAGTAGATGCCAAACAGGAGGGGAACTAGGACCAATCCCTGTGGGACACCAATTGTAACTGGTAAGTAGTCAGATTTGGAGTCCACTACTTTCACATTGTGGGTTCTATCAGTGAGCTATTTGGTAACCCATCTTATTATATAGGGGTTTATACCTAGTTTAGTGAGTCTATCTATGATTCCTGAATGAGGGATGGTGTTGAATGCCTTGGCAAGATCTAGGTAGGCTGTGTGAATTAACTTGCCCTCATCCACAACTCTTGGTGACAGACTCGGAGAAGTCTATCAGGCTGAGCAGGCATGATCTACCTTTCACAAACCGATACTGTGTGGGGTTCAGAGTTTGGAGATTCTCTATGTCCTTATTTATAAGGTCCATGATGATGTGCTCCATAGCCTTAGATATTATACTCATTAGGCTAATGGGGTGGTAGTTTCCAGGGTCTGTAGTCACTCCCCCTTTGTGGAGTGGGATGACTGTAGCAGTGTACCATTCGGTAGGAACAAAGACTGAAATGAGGCTGTGATTGAACAGGGTACTCAGGTGTGGTGCCAGCTCACTTTGTAATTCATGTAGAAGATAGCCAGGGATATTATCAGGTCCCATTGAAGGTGTATTCTTGGCTTTGGACAGTGCGGTTTTAACCTGTGTAGCCATGATAATAGGGACCTGGCATTCCTCAGGGTATTGTGATAGGCCCTTTAGGGGGTGAAAAGGGGCTAAAGTTCGCACTGAACTTGTCAGTCAATATGTTGGCAATATCACTTGGTTCTGTATATGTATTGCCATTGTGTTGTATCTCAGAGTAGATCTGAGTATTACCATGTAGATTCTTGACATAACTATAGAATGCCTTGTGGTTGTCTTTAGAATCTGCAGCAATTTTGTTTTCATAGCTAGCTTTAGAGAATTTGATGATGGATCTCAGTTTTTTTGCTGAAGCTAACAAAGGAGTTTTTCCAGTCTTGGGACTTCATCCTTTTCTGCAACAGTTTTTTCCTTCTGTTGTAGAGTTTGTTTATGGTGGGGGACCGCCAGATTGGCTTCCTTTTTTTGGAGGAGAACGTCTTGGTTCTGTTTGGTATGGCCTGTTCCATGCACTTCTGTATGTGCTCATACAGTGCATTGGTTTATGATTCAGCAGTCATGCACCTGTTTTCCATTTGCATGGGTGTCGTGAAGTTAGCCATCTCTGTTTTTAGAAGCCCAAAATTGGCTTTGGAGAAGTTTTTATGGTGGTTTCATTTAGGGCAGGTGAGGTTAAATAAATAAAGATAGAAATAAAACTTTCCCTTCTCTTTTACACCTAAAGTTCCACCAAACCTATGTCTTTCAATATAGTTTGCCTCACATACTATGCTGCATCTGATCCACTTCCATTCCTATAGTATTTGACCCCATGTCCATGTTACCTTCCATAGTACTCACCTTGTGGTATTGGTGCCTGTATAAAACCTATGTCTCTAGCCTTCTGTCATCACTTGCTGCTTTCTGCAGCTGTTTCCAGACTTGACTACTTCATTTTTCTCAAGCTCATGACTGTGCATCTCACTTTATCATTTCCCTTTATTCTGTGTCATGCTACTTCTGTATAATCTGACAACGACCTTTTTCCATGTAATTTTGTCCTGTAACTGTCTCACTCCCTGATGTTTTTACACCATTCTGTCTACTGGGCTCCTGTTATCATTTTTCTCCCCTCCTCTCCCACTCCCATCATTACTGCCTTACAAACCAGTGTACTACTGCTTCTGGGTCCAACATTATTCCCTTAAGTTCTATTTTCTTGGACACCCAGCATTTTCTGCCACTCCAAAGCTCCTTAACCCAAAATATTTATTTATTTTTATTTTTATTCATCCTTTGTTGACTGGTTAGTCCCTCTTGGCTAGTAACATCTTTTCAGTGGAGTTTCAAGGTAATTTTTATACTATTAAAAGAAATGTGGCCAGGGCACTTGGGTACTTCCCCTACTCATTATGAGAGTCATGTTCCAATCCTAGTGTACTGGTAGCTGGGAGAACAGCACTCAAGGGGATCCAAGATGGCAGATAAAACAGAGGTAAATGCTGGGGTAGTGTTTAAGGCTCTACAAGGTCTGAGGAGCTGTTTCAGGAAAATGTGTTTGTTTCTTCAGAAGCAAACAAAACAATGATGGATGTGTTATTACAACCCTCCAGTTGGGAGGGTTGCAGGATGATATTTTGGGTGAATTGTTGCAGAGTGAACCAGAGAGTGGAAATTACCTTTTGTGGGGTGAAGTTATGGACACAATCTAATCAGAGAAACTGGAAGCCATTTTAAAAGAAGACCACCAGAAAAATAAATCATATACTGAGACTGTTACGAGAACTGCAGCGAAAGTGATAAGAGATGAAAAGAGGAAATATAATGTCAACAACAAAAGGAAATTCATAGTAAGAATTCAGGACAAAGACAAAAAAGAAATGGACAGGTGTGATATTTGGGATAATTTAATGGTCCCACTGGGAGTGAAGGCTCATGAGGTAAGATATTTTATTCTTATTCATAAAGAGACATTTTGTGACACTATTTTGAGGCTAGTTCTTTTCTGAAAAGATTTTGGAGGAGTATGAGAAGAAATAGAACTGTAATCCATAGAACTCTTATGTGGTTAAAGCATTTCACTTCAAAACCGAAAAGAAAATACATGTTCAATTTTGAACTAAAGTTGCAAAGGAGACTTTAAAGAGATATTTAAGAAAACTTTGTAAAGAAAGTATGGACATTAGCAAAGTGTATGATACAGGATTGTGGATGGTGGATGGGACTGTCATATTGTACTGAAAATAGAGAAGGAAAATGCTCATATCTCTAGTATGGTACATGCAGAGGGCAATAAGGGTGTTGTAAAATATTGAGATTAACCTAAAATGTGTTTTTTTTCCTTGTGGAAAAATTATTATTTGATAAGTAACTATGATAAGAAGAAATTTTATATTTGTGGGAAAATGGGTCATGATGCAAAAAGATGTGAAGTGAAATGTTATAAACGTAACAAAACTGAGCATTTATGGATGGATTGTAATCTAGAGTGAAAAGATGAAGAAGAAATAAAAAAAATGAGGACAATATATTTTTGTGAAAATGTGTAGAAACAGTCAGGTAGAGTTAGCAAACATTCCCTCCATAGGTCTTCCAGATAAGAGAAGGTATAAAGTAGCTATAAGAAGGCTGTAGTTATATTGTGTCCAACACCCGTGGTCCAACCCTAAGGCTGTAAATGACAGCAAGATAAGTACATATACCAATTGGTGTCCCCAAGAAATAATTCAAAAGTGTCATGCTGTCACAGCTACTGGTCCCTGCCAACAATATCCAGGGTGACCAATAGAAATCAAGGCAGAGTGTGTCAGTAGCACACACACACACACACACACACACACACACACACACACACACACACACACACACACACACACACAGTATGAGTGCACATATGTAACCCTGACTATGTGAATATGGGTAGAAACAGTCATGTAGTATTAACAAACATTCCCTCCACAATTCTTCTAGGTAAGAGAAAGTATAAAGTAGCTACAAGAAGGCTGTAATTATACTGTGTACAAACATACCACTGCCCAACTCAACACCATAGTTGTTGTAATAATACCTGTAGAGTAATGAGTAGAGCAGTGATGATTAAAGCTGTGGCCACTGCAAGAATCTACATTTGTAACTTGACATCTCTCTCTCTACCCCACCTTATCTTCTCCAATAATCTAAGCACATAAATGAATGGGTATGTTTTCCACCATTTCCACCAAACCTACTGTTGGGACATGTGTCCTGTTGTTTTACAAATGTTGAAATTTATTCAAATTAATGTTCCCTGTTCAAGTACTATCATTGGTGGCCTGTTATTATCAATGTAACATGCATGCAGGTGTAATGCCCACTGTGATTCCATATATGCATGTGTTCTGTTTGTTATGCAAATGTTCCAAATCTGTTGTTTTGGGTTAATGGGAGTACTCATGCATGCTGTTATAACTAATTCTGGAATGTGTTTACCATTACTAACCAACATATGTTCTAAAACTGCAACACCATAGCATGTCAGGGTCATCTGGCCATGGCACCGGGCCCCAGCATGTCTGGGACCCACCTTGGGATCTCCACATGGTGCAATTAGAGGGTCAGCCTGCCCCTCCTGCTCATCCCCCAGCACAGCCACCTTTAGGGTCATGAAGATGCAGTGGTGACTGCCCAAGGGTGGGGACCTCAGTCCCACTGTATCCATTTGGGGGCTCGTAGGCTTCCAGTTACCAAACACCCATCCCCATCCAAGGTATTTACCCCCACATGTGTCATATACTGCCCCTTAATGCTGTCTTGTATGTCTTGTATGTCATCCTACTAAACCTACCTCCCCAAATATACCTACTATCCTTCCCCAACATCCCACTCTCACCTTAAAGAAAAGGGGACAATCTGTTCCCAAAAGAAATGTCGCCTCATGCATAGCTGTCCATTTCACACATGTATCCACTGGATACATGTAATCTTGTCTAATTGGCTTCACAACATATTATTGTTGTCCTCACCCCTGTCTCTTAGGGGTTTGAGTGTCCAAATGTAACTCCAAATTTAGTATATATGCACAGCTGTTGCTGTAGCAGAAATGGACCACTTTGGACCTTCTCTACATCCATCCTGCACATCCCTAGCTATCTTTCATATTGTTTTAGCCTCTTTGTGCCTCCTTTTTCACCATTTTTATATCACCCCTTTTTCTTTTCTTTTAAAGACATTAGCACGGGGGTAAGTGGGAGTAAGCAGTAGTAAGTGGGAGTAAGCCTGTTTTGGTGATGCTAAGCGATGCCTACACAGATTAAGCACTTTTAAGCCTGTCTGTCAGCATAGTTAACTGGAAGCTAGCAATGCTTACCATTGCGCAAACCTGTGCCAGCAACAAAACAATCATCCCTAGCAAGTCTTGAACCCAGGATTCTGCACACCACAGCCACAGCAAGTTACAACCAAGCCATTTGAACTGTAGACATGTTTGATGTTTATTCAAACATATCATGCAGCACAGTCATTCAACCATAGGGAAAATGTGTGTGTATATATGTGTTTGTGTGCGTGTGTGTGTAGACATATATATATATATATATACAGATAGATAGATATAGATATATATATATATATATATATATATATATATATATATATATATATATATATATATATACACACACACACATGCACATACACACACACACACACACACACACACACACACATATGAACCTCGTACTGCAAAGAATCTGACCAAAGGCTGTCTAAATGGGGTGAAGTGGCCCAAACTACGGACCTCTTTCAATTATTGCCCTTATCCATTCCTCCCCAGCAAAACTGTTCTGCCTTGCAACAAAATAATAAGGCCTGCCAAGTCTTGGACCCAGGGCCGTGTAAACTATGATCAAAGCAATGTACCATTACACCATTTGATCCCTATAAAATAGTAATGACATTCCAAACATATTAGGTAGTACAGTCATTCAACAGTACGGAAAGGAGTCTGTAGACTCAGTCAGGTACTCTATATATACATGCATATATGTATGGAGATGCATATATGTGGACAAATCTATACATTTTATATCTATATATATATATATATATATATATATATATATAGAGAGAGAGAGAGAGAGAGATACATCCACATTTATATCCACATGTATGCATACATACATATATATAGAAAGGTGAATAAATACATACATATGTTTATAAATATATGTATATGTATACAGAAATATATAGAAATATATGACAGCTACAAACACATGCTATTTGAGGGTCATGCTGCTGCAGACTAGAAGTGTAAACTGGAAAATGCATTCACTGGAGGTATCCCTTAAAATCGGGAACAATGACATCTGTGCTGTAACAGAGACCTGATTAAAGGCAGCAGAAAGCACCCCATGCACTACCAGCCTATAACTCATTCCACGACTTTTAGCTGCAGAACCTGGACTGAAGCTCCAAAGGAGGTGATATTTTCATATTCATTAAGGATGCACACACCTCCAGAGTGGTAGACCAACATTATGCATTACAGATCCTGCAAGCGTAGCTAACATTGGGTAAGACAGTGTTTCAGGTTGTAGCCTGCTATAGGTCCCCAAACATGTCCCAAGACTCACACTCCATGTCCCTAAACACCCTGGAGAATATTAGTGTCCAACCTAACACTCTCATACTGGTTGACTTCAACTACCCCACCATTAACTGGGAAAGCTACTTATGTACAGATGCACATGCCCATCACATCGACCTGGTCTTTTCTAACATGGACAACTGTTTCTCTACACCAATAGTCAACTCCTCCCTTGTTATATCTGAACACAAATGAATCACTTTTGGAAACCCACAGCCCTCCCACCCCCCTGCACAGGTAACCACCATGAAAAGCCTTTCCAAAGCTAACTATGGCCTCATAAAAATAGAGGTGGCAAACCTCACAGCAGCCATGCACATGGAGACTAGTTGCATGATAGCTGAATCAAAAACAATGCACTATCAACACATACACAAATGCATGGATACCGCCATACCCAATACACCGAGGACCCTCAACTCCAACAAAAGGAAGCTGAACTGGTGGTCCCCTGCCATAAAGAAACTGTACAACAGAAGGAGGTAACTGATATGGAATAAGGTGAAATCCCAAGACTGGAAATAAACCCTTATCAGCCTCAATTAAAAGTTGAGATCTCTCATCAAATACTACAAAATTAGTTCTGAGAACAGAATTAGAGCACATAGGATCACAAGGCCTCATAAAGTTATGTAAAGAATCTCCATGGCTATACCAAGATTTGTTCTGAGCTACTAGACAATGGTACCACCCAGACTGAGCCAACAAATAATGCCAATATACTGGGTGACATATTGAGTGCAAACTGTATCCCTCTCACCCCCCCAAAGGACCAATCACATTACCAGTACACTGCCAGGCACTCAGTATTACTGCAGCACAGGTTAAAACACCATTGTCCAAGGCCAAGAACACAGCTACTATGGGACCTGACAATATCCCTGGCTGTGTTCTACATGAACTACAGAGTGATCTGGCACCTTGCCTGTGTGCCTTGTTCAAGCACAGCCCCACCACAGTCTTTGTCCCTACTGAATTGTACACTGCTACAGTCACCCCTCTCCACAAATAAGGTGTGACTATAGACCTTGGGAAACACCGCCCAACTGCCTGACAAGTCTGTTATGTGAAGCTATGGAATGCATTATCATACACCTAATAAACAGGGATATGGGAGTCTGCAGACTCAGGATCCCACACAGTTTACATTTGTGAAGGGTAGGTCATACCTGCTCAATCAACCTAGTCAACTTCTTGGTGTCAGTCACCTGAGCTGTGGATGAAGGCAAGATAGCACATACAGTCTACCTTGATCTGGCTAAAGCCTTTGATAACATTCCCCATGCAGGAATCATGCAAAGACTCACTTAGCTAGGTATCAACTCCTATATCACTAGGTGGGAACAGAGGGATAAACACAGGGAAAGATTGGACATACTGCTGTCATACATTGAGACAGCTGCAGATGTCACTGGGTTTGTTGTAACATCCTTTTATGAGGAATATGACATTGGTAATACCAATAGATGTGAGTATTTACTGACTGCATTCCCCAGAGTCCACGAATGATTTACGAAGGACACCACCAACAGACAAAACATAACAGGCAGACATGTGGCCAGTCTGTGGACAACGTGCCAGTGGAGAGGTATGTCATAGACATATCACTGTGAGTCGTGACGTTACACATTAAATGCATGTCCACACAAACCTTGTCAATCTGTCAATCCACCATGTGTATAGCAGCACTGATGACATAGAATCTGTTCAAAAATCTTTGTTTATATGCCCCATGTTGGTTGGCTGTCTCCACATGCCCTGTCCTGTGACATCTTGCCACCTACTGTATGTGAATCTGTAGGTCACTGCCTCTGTAATGTCTTTCACACAGGCAAGGAAAAGGGGCAAGGCCCACATTAAGTAATGTCCCATATGTCGGAAGTAGCAGCAATGTCCAGGCCCACAGCATAATACAATGTGGGCACCTACATAGTGTTATGGTTATAGCAATACCTGACATCTGCATATCTGTACAAAGGACAGACAGAAAGTAGATAGGCAACAGGTTATACATTTGGAGGAATGTTTTGAAAGATAGAAGTCTGAAACTGCAAGGTATGCAATTGCCACATGACAGCAGTCCTCAATGACATGTCCAAAACACATAGTAGTCTACAGTTAATATCAACATATTTATTTATTTATTGGCATTTGTTGACTGGGAAAGTCCACTGGGTACAAAGATACCCATTTTCAGTGGAGGACCGGGGAGAAATGCTCCACATATATACAAACATCAGACACAAATATCAAACAAAATGTAGCAAACTATGAAGTACAGATCAGGATGGAAGGCTTCAAAAATTAAGACAGACTACTATTACATAAGAACATAATTGCATAAAAGATATTATTTACAAGTTAATGTATAAACACCATATCATAGGTAAAACCTATATCACAGGAAAAGCAAGGTGTACAAGTACTAGAGTATTATAATTCAGTTGAGTTGATTGAGAAATCAGAGGTGCTAGTAAGGTGGGATTGTAGTTGAAAAAAAGTTATGGGATTATGGGGGCTGGCACTGTATTTCACATGTACAGCTAGGGTTTTGTAAAAAGTAGTTTTTTTAGTGCAGTTTTAAAGGACTTCAGGGAGTCTAGTTGAATAATGGAGGAGGGGAGGGCATTCCACTGTTTGGCTATACTGTATGAGTACAGGCATTGTCCTGCTCTCTTGTTGGGTTTAGCTACACTTAGAAGGGTTTTCAGTGAAGAACAGAGGGATCAAGTGGGGGTGTATGTATGCAAGATGGATTGGAGAGCTGAGCACTTATCAGGTCTAAAAGGTAATTTATGGGCAGTAGTTAGTTGAGTAAACTGGAAATAGTGGTGAAATTCTAGCCAGGATAGGTTTGAGAGTGCAATGCAGTGATGTGAGTGTTTAGGCAGGTTAGAAGCAAATTTTGCTGTCTTGTAGTAGCATTGTTGTAGTTTATTACTGAGTTATGTTTGGAGGTTGGTGAAAATGGGGCTCTGTGTGTTAGGGATGGAATGAGCAAAGTGTTAGCTAATTTGATCCTAGTTTGTTTGTCAAGGTAAAGTTTATGCCAGTATAATTTGTCCAGTTTGAAGAGGGTTTTCTTTACTGTGTTGAGAATGTTTTGTTCAAAAGAGTTTGTTGGTGATAGTAATTCCTAGAAGTTTTGCGGATTGTGCCTGTTCTATCTCAACAAAGCGAAAAGCCACCAACTAGATATGAACCAAATTTATTATAAAACCAAAGCAAACTTCAGTAGTTACATAAACGAACAAACAATAAATTGTGCAAACTTTAATATTTGCATTAATGAACAGACAATAAAATGTAAGCGCTTTTGTTTAAGTAATCTTAAACTTCATCATTAGTATTCAGTTTGTTCGTTTCTTTGGAGTCTTGTTCTATCTCAGTTTTGTTATGTGAGAAAATTTTGAATTCTGTAGTTGGAGGTTTTGATAAGAATAATAGCAGCTTAGTTTTTTTGGGGTTAAGCATTACTTGAGAGTCATTCAGCCAAGTATCTATAGAGGAAAAGGCATCTTGGCTCGTTTTTTGGAGGTTAGAGAAATGATTGGAGGATGAGATGATAGTTGAATCATCTGCGTATTGAATTAGTATACTTTGATGGGAGGCTTTATTTAGATCATTAGAGAATATATTGAAAAGTAGAGGTCCTAAAATGGATCCTTGTGGGACACCTGTGTTATTAGCAAGGTAGTCAGATTGTTGGTTTTGCCATTTAACTGATTGTTGTCTGTTGCTTAGGTAGGAGGAAAAACAGGATGTTGTGCTTTGAGAGCAACCTAGTTTGTCTAGCTGTGTCACAAGTTTAGTGTAAGAACTGTGTCAAAAGCTTTTGAGAGGTGTAGCAGAAGTACTGAAGTGGGTAGACCAGCATCAAGAGCTTTATTCACAATATCAGTAAAGGAGTAGTACTTTGAGGTAGTACTTTGGCCTGGGCGTATCCCATGTTGTGGGGAGATAAGAGGTTATTATTGATGAGGTTATTGAGTAGTTGAGTCTGGATACATTTTTCTAGGATTTGTGATAGTGGGGAGAGAATGGAGATGGGTCAGTAGTTTGAGAGATCATGGGCATTTCCTCCTTTATGAAGTGGGGTAATGATGGATTTTTTCCAGCATTATCCAACAGGAGATACATATAAACATATAGCTCAAACACCAAGAACGTGATAGTCAGTACTCAGAGTCCAGCTTTGCATGCAGGGGTATATGGCTCCAGTACTACAATCTGCAATCTACTCTTACTTGAAAAAGCACTGTTAAAAGTAATAATGTAATGATCAGTAGTAATCCAAGAAGAACGAGCCAAGACCAGCAAAGCTATAATGCACCTCTTTATTTCTATAACCAACTGATAATCCACTCGATAATAAGTCCAATAATACACTAATGCAAAAACAAGATTAAGCGCTTTCATCCACTGTAGCGTGGACTTCCTCAGAATCAATTTAATTAGTTAATTAATCCATTTTAAAACATTTTTGGCGCCAACTTCATATGTTGTTTAAAGACATATTCCACGTTCATTTTCTAAAACTGTTTTATAACTTAGAAAACAAAACGCGTAAAACATACTATATCTATAAAGCATAATTGCTAAAATTGATATACATAATATGTATTAAAACTGTATTAAAATATATAAAATTGCAAATCAACAAAGCCTATAAAAGCCTGTCACTCTAGTTAAGGATAAATCAAATACAAATATCCGCAGCTTCTAAGTAATGTAATATGAACATATCAAAAAAGCAGCATAAAATTTGGTAGCCTTCTTGCTTATATGGTTATACATATATATATATATTTTAACTATATTTCTATATAGTATTTTAATATAGTATAGTTAGAATTTATTTGTTTTTGGTTACATTTCATACATTTCTTAATACTATGAATGAATGCATTTTATATTTATATTTACATTTATATTTACATTCAGCTCAAACAACAGGCTACCAAATTTTATGCTTCTTTTTTGATATGTTCTATTGCTAGCTCTTGGCTAGGTTTTAATACTATACTGAATGTGGAATATGTCTTTAAACAACATATGAAGTTGGCGCCAAAAATGTTTTAAAATGGATTAATTAACTAATTAAATTGATTCTGAGGAAGTCCACGCTACAGTGGATGAAAGCGCTTAATCTTGTTTTTGCATTAGTGTATTATTGGACTTATTATCAAGTGGATTATCAGTTGGTTATAGAAATAAAGAGGTGTATTATAGCTTTGCTGATCTTGGCTCATTCTTCTTGGATTACTACTGGTTTTTGTTCGTTTTGAACTCTTTTGCTTCTAATAATGTAATGATACAATATGTGTTAAACTGTTTTTGTCAATCAGTGCACTGTAGCTGGTGTAATATGCAAGTGTGACTGCATATAACCAGGGATACTACCCATGTATGAGACAAATACAAAGAGAACAGATGGTAGTACTACCCATGTATACTCAGGTGTTGCATATAGTATACTCACACCCCTTGCTACTGTAATGACAGCACATAGAAGCATGTTATGTACAGGGAATTAAATACACTTATTAAAGATGTCATTAACCTGCTATTTTATTAGACTGGAATGTGATCACTGGTTACCATGGCTGAGCTATGATTAGCAGGTGTAAGAATTGCTTAAATATAAATGCTAAGCAGATTTGCGCACTGGTAAGTGAAGTCTACATGGTGTAAGTGCGTATTCGTTTAATCATACGTTAGCACTGCTTACCATTGCACAAACCCATGCAAACACACTTAAAGCTGCTCAAAACTCCCTCAATCACTCTGTATCCAACAGTCCTTGTTCTGCCTAGCAACAAAGTAAACAGCCCTTGTAGGGCTTGAACCCAGGACCCTGCAAATCATTACTAATGCAATTTATCAGTAAGCCAGCTCAGCTGTATGGTTTATAGGCTGTTTTCCCAAACATACTCTTCTTTACAGCCAGTTTACAATAGGGAAGCGACACTGTGCAATTAGGAAGGATTGGTATCTATAAATATATATATATGAATAGAAACATACAGAGAGATATCCAAAAACCAATAAGCGCTTTTTTACTGATTTTCTATTGGTTTGTATTTGTTTTAAAATGTTTGGTTTTGGGAGATGCTTTATCTGATGAAGGGCAAAGGCCCAAAAGCGCTCATCACTTGTATGTCTATTTTTAATAAACAGAAGGAGTTGGTATTCGAGCAGTGTCCAGTCTTATTGGTTTTTGGATATTTACTATGGTTTATTTGACTGGACTTTGGTGAGGCACAGAACATTGTTTTGTTTTTCATAGAGACTTTGTTGTGTTCTATTGTGCCTTACATGCTTTGGGGATAAGGAGCTTTATAAGAAGGTAATTTCATGTCTACAATGCTTTCAGCAACTTTGGTCGGTGGAGAAGGAGATGTGACTTGTCTCCTGAATCGTGAAAACCCTTTTCTTGGTTTGGGTTTTGAGATACAGAAGGATAAGCATGTTGGCAGCAACGTTCCAGTTGCCACTGACAAGAATTTTGATTCTCTTTTAAGGGATTTTAACTATAAACTGAGCAGGCTACAGCGTCTGCAGTGGCAGACCTTTCATTTGGAAGCCTGCTTAGCTTACGGGATAGTGCCTCGGGCATGAGGATCTTGTGTATGCTCACACAAGGCGACCGCTATCCCGAGTTATTGGCTAGATGGCAACTATTGAACATTAATACCATCTACCGGTACATGGAGTTGATTAATGACTTTTTTGCCCCAGAGATCGCTACCCTCAAGCAGGAAGTGGGACAGCTGCAGTGCAGATTTGCGTCTGAGTTCACAGACACCAGGAGTCTACAACGTTTGAAACAACTGCATGCTTCCTTACTGGAAGAGGAGGAGAAGATTCAGATCCAGAAATTGGGCAAGTTGAAAAGGGACCAGCATGACTTCCAACAAGGGAACATCTTTGTTTGGTCCAAATCAAGAACTCCTTTATCATCGCAGGAAGATAAAAGGGGACCTGGTTCATACAATGGTGCTGCTATTCAATGAAGTGGACGCTCGATGACATCATCTTCAGAAGCCGGAGGCGATATAGGTCCCACCACGGCAGTTGCAGCACATGGAAGCACTCGCGCCACTTCAGTGTGTACGGATGGGGTTCTTGTTGCCTCCACTGATTCCATCAGTGCTCCCGTGGCTGTGGGAGATGCCGGCACCAGTATTGTGAGCACGGAGATGCAAGTACCGGGGTTTCACACACAAACGGTGTCCCGCGATGTATCCAAGGCTATTTCTTTGGGTGATGATGCTTCCATTTCCAGCAAGGAGGGGTCAGCAGTCATGAAGGAAGCTATTCCACAAGTTTTAACACGGGGAGATCCTATCCCCACCGTGAGTTCCATCATCGAGGGCACTAAGGCACCATCTTGTGCCACTGTTTCGACGGATACTGGTTTTGTGTCTGAGGTGTTGGTTTGTGATCCGAGTGATTACAGGACTGGTGCCAGACCGAAAGACACACAGGGTCATTTGAATTTTTTGGACAGACTGCCGGCACCTGTCAAGAAGAAAGGGGTATGGAATCGACAGGGCATACAACAAGAGGAGGAAGCTGCTGCACTGACTGTTACAAGATACTGGTATTGTTTTTAACCTTTCATCTTACAGTTTATCTGAAGATGAGTGTTTTGTTTTAAATAAAGGGCTGACATTTTTGCGCAGTAGGGCCTGTGTATATAATGACATCATTATGGACCTTATGGTTTTTGTCGAGCTTAGTCTTGAAACAGATTTTTGGAGGATAACTCGAGTATTACCATGCTAAGGCAGCCTAGCGGTTTTGTCCCCCTTTCTCACCCGCTATGAATTTATTCATTAATGCTTGTGAACAAGATCTGATGTGCTATTTTCAGGAGGGACACACGGTAGATTTTATAATCTGAGTCCCACACAGAGGCAAGCTCTATATGATCTTGGGAATAATGCAGATATCACTATCAAAATGGCTGACAAGGGGGGTGCTGTAGTGATACTGGACACCTCCTGGTATGAAAGTAAGTTGTTAGGATTGTTACAGAATGTTGATAATATACCCCAATTAATCCTTTAGGTGTGAAAGGGATTATAGATAGAGTACACAACAATTTACGGCTGTTTTGGATAGTAAATTGATTAGTGAAGATTTGTTTAAATTCCTTATGATAGAGAAGCCAGTGACACCTATATTCAAAGCTCTACCAAAATACATAAATCAGAAACTGACCCACCCCTCAGACCCATAGTGTCTCGCAGAGGTTGGGAGGCAGAAAACATTTCGATTTGGTTGAGACGGAGTTAAGGCCATACCTAGTCAGATTGGATAGTGTGCTTTTAGATACAGGACACTTTTGAAATACCTAGGGGCCTATGAATTGGATCAGTTTGATGGTGGTTTACTTATGGTAACTATGGACATTCAGAGCCTGTTTACTGTCATAGGCAATGATTATGGGATACGAGCCATTTCTGAACTTTTGCAGGAGTTAGGCGTCACTAAACTGAAGATAGATACCATAGGAGGTTTGCTTGGTTTGGTACTGAATAATAATGTCTTTATAGGTGTGAATCAAGCATATAGGCAGACACAGGGGATAGCCATGGGCACCCCCTGTGCCAACACCTATGCTAATCTTGTTTTGTCCTTCTGGGAGAGAAGTATGGTATTGAATAACATGTCATGGAAAGGTCATATCAAGATGTATAAGCGTTTTGTGGACGATATTTTTATTCTTTGGGATGGGGACGATAACTCTTTAGCTGATTTCGTCCTACCTACATACCACCACATCATTTTTGAGGTTCACGGTTAACAGCTCACGCACACAGATTGACTTTTTGGATGTCAGGGTACAGTTGACAGAAAATGGCTTTTTATCCAGTTTGTATAGAACAGACTGCTGGAAGAATACCTTGCTTTCTTTTGATAGCATGCACCCTCGACACATATTTCCTAATATAGTGCAGGGACAGGTTGCTAGGATTTCTAGAATCAGCAATGATGATGCATGCTTCGAGCAAGAGTTGGGGAACCTGAAGGACTGTTTTCATACCAGGGGTTATGATAGAAAATTGGTGAATAACAGGATGGAGTTTGGCAGAAATTATAGGAAGGATAGGTATAAACCATGGCTGAGAACCGTTGATACAGGCACAAGCTCACAACATGACAGGGCCAGTGGACATGATTCTAGGTTGACACTAACTTATGGCAGTAATATAGGTGATGTTTGTGCACTGATCAGAGGGAATTGGAACATTTTGACTAGCAATGTAAGTTTGAAGGGTATGCTAGGTGATAAACCGGTTTTTAGATATAAAAGAAATAAAAACTTGAAAGATTTACTTTGTAGGGATAAGACAAAGACCAGTATGGATAATCTGGCCATCACTAAACAGGGCACTTTTCCATGTGGGCTATGCAAGGCATGTGTTTATGTAGATAGTAGGGTGTTTTGTACATCCAGTGACTGGAAGATTGTTTGATTTGAAAGGGAGAGCAACTTGTAGAACCACTGATGTGGTTTATTTGGCTGAGTGTCAATCCTGCACAAGTTTTATGTGGGCAAGACCAACTGTATGTTTAAAGTTAGGGTCTTGCAGCACCTCTTCGATTAGAAATGGAGACACACTAATGCATTATATAGACACTTGGTAGCTCATCCTACACATAGCTTCAAGTTTAAAGTGATAGTGAATGTGAAGTTGAACAAAAGAGGGGAGACATTAAACAGTTAACAGAGCTAGCTGAATCTAAATGGATAATTGAGTTAATGGCACACAGGAGTCCTGGGCTTAATGAAGTCATTCCTATGAGACCCGCCCTTAAGAACAGGCAGGTTTTTTACTGATTTTTACTGATTTTCTATTGGTTTGTATTTGTTTTAAAATGTTTGGTTTTGGGAGATGCTTTATCTGATGAAGGGCAAAGGCCGAAAGCTCATCACTTGTATGTCTATTTTTAATAAACAGAAGGAGTTGGTATTCGAGCAGTGTCCAGTCTTATTGGTTTTTGGATATTTACTATGGTTTATTTGACTGGACTTTGGTGAGGCACAGAACATTGTTTTGTTTAACATACAGAGAGAGAGAGAGAGAGAGAGAAAGCTATGTAGGGAGATCCATATATGTGTACAACAATATATAGATATATTACCAATAAGTACTGAGGTGTACACACACACACACACACACACACACACACACACACACACACACACACACACACACACACACACACACACATATATATATGTGTGTGTGTGTATACAAATATAAACATGTAAAACGTGCACACACACACACACACACACACACACACACACACACACACACACATATATATATATATATATATATATATACATATATATATATATATATATATATATATATATATATATGCATACATGTCACAAAATGCCCATATAGACATATGCTGCTGATAGACTACCCACAACTGGGGCAGCATGCACACTTGGATACAAAAGCAGCCGTGACACTCACATATGTTTCCCCCTGCAGTCCAAATAAATAACTGAATAGTACACTGCTACAAAATCATGATAGGCCATACACAATGGCCAGACATACAACAACCTCTTAGCAAAACAAATAAAATGTCTGAACATAGCAAAGAAAAATACAACCAGCCAGTAATTCACACATATTTATTTTACTCTGATGTATTGTCCAAAGTCTTCAAGGAGTAAAACATTACCAGAAATATATGTCTTAATCACAAGAAGCAATTAACTCCTAATTACATAATTGAAGACACAGCCTCCAATTACACTCATTTAACCCACTATGGGATAAAGTATCATAGTTAATAGTAATACATTGAGAGGCTGTACATAACAATTGTCCTTTTATGAATGTTACTGCAAACTGAGGAATGGATTTTTTCAAAAACAGTACCTTGGGACCCACTACTATTCCCATAGTGAGATGTGTTCAACTGTATGGCTATAGAACTGTCATATTTATTATCAGTAATATGTCTCACATGTTCTAACAGCCTGGTTTTAAAACATGTGTTACTGTCCCCCACATAAAATATGTTACAAAGGCAACTAAGAGCATTCTCTATACACTGACATCTTGAATGTACAGACTTCAACATGTTTCCCAGCCTTTCCCCTCAGCAGGAATTACAACACTAAATACTGATAGACCACTATATACCTATCCACCTACTACTGTATGACATCTGGACAAAGTCTGACATAATTGGTGGACAGAAGCCCAAATACACAGCCATACTTGACATATTGCTGTTTTATACTGAGAAGGTTGCTGGTGTTACAGGGTTTGTTGTAACATATCTTTCTGAGGGATATAAAGTCAGAAAAGCAAATGGATTTTACCATCTACATAATGCAATTACCAGAGTATGCTCCTGATTTGCCAAGGATAACACCTGTCTGGAGAACAGACCATACATAACAGGTTAACATGTGGCCATTATGTGGATGAACCTACAGTTCAGAGCTACGCAGACACAGAAGTTTGTCAGACTGAAACCCATGCAGAAGTAGCATGTGCAGACAAACTCTGTTAAACTAGCAGTATTCCAAACAACAGCAATACTCACATTCTGCCCCTAAGTCTTGAACCTTCTCCACTATTTAGTTGGCTTGTCTCCACAAGTCTTGTAAGAGATAGTAACTCACACAACTCCAGGATGTCGTCCTCACAAGTAAGGGAAAGGGCCAACGCCCATGTGGAGTACTCATTTATAGGAGTGTGTTGTCATGACATTGGCTATTGGAAAAACTACACAGCTGGTCTGCATGCAATTAGCAAGTGGGCAACCCCAATAGGTGCACAGACCATCATCTGGTCATGAGCATCACCTACAAAAGCCATGCAGCCACCTATTCAAACCAGCTCTATCCCTGTAGTGCAGAGAGAGAGAGAGATGAAACATGAAGTGGAAAAGAGGAGAAAGAAAAAAGGTAAGTGGAACATGTAAGCAAGTAATTGAATGTAGTACTTGATCTGTAATAATGGGAAATATGATTTGGAGGAATATATGTCCCAACAAGACTTGCTGTACTAATGTCCTGCTAAACAGCTGCTCTGGCCATAGCAACTGGCCCTCTCTGCAGTGGGATATATCACAGGCATACCTCTCAACTGTACAAAGCTTCACAGAATGTCCACAGTTTACCATCATATATTTTTGTCTGTTCCTTCTGAAATCTGTACTTTTCTGGCAAATAGCTGATGATTGAAGTTATCAAGTAATGACAGACACTTGAGTTTAAGATTCCACATCCTTATGAATATTCACTGTAATGCAAAATTTATCATTCTACACACTTCCTATGTTTTTAACAGGAATATTTAAAGTCTGTCCCTATTTATCCCTCCATCATTTTAGGCTTTGTACAAATGTGATGCCATGAGAGGTTGCAAGGTAGGATCACAGGTCAGGAGCCTGACTCACCCTGGGAAAGGACAGCTCATATATGACAACCACAGGGGTGTCTGTCAAACAGTTGTGAATGTGTCACTGCTAAGCCAGTTAATGGGATGCTTTCCATATCCATGTTACCTGTGATTATGAGTATGACACATGTTTGCCTTGTAAAGCTGAGAGACCTGTAGAGGGCAAGTGCATAGTAAAGTACTATTGCAGACATGTGTTGAACTGCATGTGATGTATTGAATTAATAACATTCAACTGTACAGTGTTCTGCTGGACAATAAGCACATTTGTGACTGATATCTATAGTCAAATACACATATACCTGTGTGATGTCAGTCAAACCATTGGCAGGTCTGTGAGCAATGACATTATAACATAATAGTCTACTTATGACTGTTGGGCATCTTCCAGGTTATCACAGTGATGTCAAACCCTACTATGCAATCAACGTACGAATGTATGGTGCAGCTATATTAATAAAGTATCAATACTGATGTCCCTTTTGACACCCATTTATGTGTGCCATTGTCCATATGTACTACTATAACAGGTTGAGAAGTATGATTGAGCAGCAAGACTGTAAATACAATGTGCCATACTAACATACAACAGAAATGTATAACAGGTATCCCCTGAGCACATGTATGTATGCATATGTTCAGCTGGAAGGCACAAAACTAATCACATGGGTTTCAAGCAGTCAGGTAAATAGGTTGTACATGTTGACATGTGTGTAATATCAGTGTCAGTGCATATAACAGACATATATGTGCACAACTACTGGTGGTTGCATTGCCCTGACACTGATATGGGTACTAGAGTAGGCATGATTAACAGGTATTAATCAGAGAAGTGTCCACCTGTGTTATGACCCTCTATCCATGCCTATCACAACCACTACCAGCTATATCAACACCTATATGCAGTGGATATCACAAGTGTACACACCCCTGTTGGAATGCCAGGTTTGTGTGCTGTATGACAATCAGACCACAGAAGATCATTTCATAATGTTTCTCATCTTGAATGTGACCCCTAACCTGTACAATTCCACTGAAATACAATCAAAGGTGTTTCTAGGAAGGTGAGCAACTATTGTCAAGTGAAGATGTGTCATGATTTTAGAGTCCAGACCAAGACAGATGAATGCTGGAACCATCTCAAGAGGTGCATACACAACATATCAGTTTAAAGGAGTCCACACTCATTCACCTGGCTTATTGTTCTGAGTATTATTTCCATATGTTTTCAAAGACCAGATTGCTATGTTTTCAAATTAATTGTACAGGCTATAGGTCACACTACAGGTTGGAATTGTTATGAAATGAGCTATTGTGGTGTCACATTCCATTTGCACAAATACCAGGCAGTGTATCAGGGTTGTGTACCCTTTATATCCACTGTAGCTACACAACAGTACCTGACCTGTATATCCAGCCTCCACCAAGGTAGAGTAATCCCCTTTGGAGGACAGCAGCAATACACAAACCACATGATAGGCTGCTACATTGGTAATACAGGGACACATAGGTGCAGGAAACAACTTGGAAGCAAATCCACCTATATTTGAGCAAGCTTGTAAGTTCACAGGTAACTTCCTGTAAGGCTGACTATGACTATAAATCAGACATATCCACACCACCAAGGACAATTGCAACTGTGTCTCCACATATGTTGTAACTCTCAGAGGAAAGAACACAATTCACCCTGTAATGGGGGTAAAGAACACCTCATACACACACACACACACACCAAGGATATAGGCAACCTGCATCACACAGGTTAGGTGGGAAGATTGCCATCGTGTCCATCCCAGTTGTACCAGGGGATATGCACATCAACCACACTCCTCCCCTCAGCAATAGTGAGCATGTACATATTGCCTACTGATAACAACAACAGCAAATCTCCATGGGGCATAATAACATCACTGTCTGTCTCCAACATGAACTCAGGCATGTGCTCACAGCTCCATCCCACACCACAGTCAAACACAGACCTTCCACCATCCACATACCATCCACATGAAAGATGCCCAATGTCAACCATCTACACAGAAATGAATGAAGACTAGAGGATTATGCAATCAAGTGTCCAACATTCGGGGAATAAGATAGCTCAGGGACAGACGTGTAATTCAAGCTGTTATAGCCATGACAGTGTGGAGGGTTTTGATGTAGTGTGGATTATTTACAGGCAATAACTACTGTTAATGTGCATTTTGACAACCATATAAGGTCCTGTGACCTTTTTCCTGTTTATGTCTTCTAAGTAACATGCAGAGTGCTCACCTACCAGCATTCTCTGTTGGGGAAACTGACATCATCATCACCCAATATGTGATTGGACATTATGCCCTATTATTTGAACAGAGAGCAGAAGATGTGCAGGAGAGGACCACCCTGTAGATCATATAGCTATATTGCTTTATTTAATAGCTATATTGCTTGTTGTGCAAGTTCACTTGTGCTGGAGTTAACTGTATTACATCACAGTGGTCACCACTGGAGCCTATCTGACATGAATTCAACATTCTAATAGCATACCTCACAACTTGTTACTGCCAAGACATCTGGATAGAGGCCAGCAAAATGGGTAGGACAAATGGCCTAAGGTAGGGTTATGCATGACACATTAGTGGTATGCAGTGGATATAAATTGTGTACATACCCCTCTAAAGATACAAGGTGTTCCTGTTATATTGTAATTAGGACCACAATATGACAGTCCACACCACATCCAGCCTTTAATGTGACCCATAACAGGAACAGTTCACTTGCAAAACCAAGCTTCTGGACTCATGTATTGTATGCACAAGGCTGACCACCTGTGAGGGCAGCAGACATTGTATCAGCATGTTGTTTCACTCAGGTATGATATCTCATGCTGCCATATGTGTCAGTACACTCACTGTGGCCTATTCGGCTATAGTATCACATATATGGGCATTGTTAAGGCACACAGACCACTTCTGACCATGTATAGGTTGCAAACGTATGGATATTTCAGACACATCTGTAAAGAGGACTGTACAATTGTTTAACATGCTGCATGTGAGGCAGATGCTGTTACCACACTATATAAAGTAATGGCAGTGGGAGGTGGTCACCAGCTGTGTATGGTATACACATCAAAATGGTATAAGTCACACAAGATATGATCCTCACACACACACACACACACACACACACACACACACACACACACACACACACACACACACACACACACACACACACACACACACACACACACACACACACACAGTTGCCACCATTAGGATTAGAACTCCTGCCTATCTAGGTATTCCTACTATAGTGTTACACAGTTATCAGATGAGCCACAGTGCTTATACATTTCCACCTCTTCCAAAGGTAATTCTACAGTGGATGACATCAACAAACTGAAGTGAAGGGAAGTGTAAAGGGTAGTACACAGGTCAAAATGGTACAAGCCAGACAACACATAATACACACACACACACACACACACACACACACACACACACACACACACACACACACACACACACACACACACACTTGCTAGTATTGGGATTAGAACTCCTGCCTATCTAGGTATGTCTACTATAGTGTTTTGCAGTTACCACATGCTCTATAGAGCTTACTGAACTTTCACATGGCCAAAGCTGCTGATAACTACACAGCTTTGGTAAAGTATTACAGGTGTCAGACAGTCTGCATTCTGTTCTACCCGTACATCATGCTAGTTCTTCCTGTCTTGCACTTCAACTAGTATTATGGCTTGGCACTTCACCAGGTTATTGTAGTGTGGCATACCTGGGTGTAATCAGCAGTACTCATTCATCACAGATGTAGCCCCAGTAGTTACTAGTTATGTCCACCCCTCTTGGCATGTTTGAAGGGTGGTTATCTGTGCTTTCAGCCATTAACCTGAAGCACTTGTCCATTCTGAAGCACTGTTGCAACTGCCTCATGTACACAGACAACCCTCTCCTCTAAACTCCAAACACTCAGACCTGTGAGGGTTACCCATATATCACCCAGCAAAGACTGGACTAGCAGGTCAAGAGGATAAGATCAACACCTGCACCACACCATGTGGAACATGTAGCTCACCATGACACCCACTTTGATAGCCATGACATACAGTGAAAAGCTACACACCCACCTTCCCAGAGGCAATGAATGGACATTTACCCAAAGAGTACAGACCAGCAAGACAGACACCCACTCAGACACCGTGACATGGCACATGTCAAGGGACACATATTTAACCTACACAGTGTGCCCCTCAACCTAAGCTCCTAAGGATAACCACCTTGCACAATACAGTAATCATGGGTAACTAAATACTGAGGCACACACATATCCCATTCAATAAGTTGAATATGGAGCAGGAGACAGCCAAATATCTATCACATGCCAGCATCCAGCACATAACACAGCCAGCCATGGCACTCCACAACAACTATGAATATCAGTCTGTATCCATGTGGGTGTGAATGAATTGGGATACACCTCCCTGGACTACATGACAAGAGACATGATTGAACTCTCTGATTATGTGTTCCAGGCAGGTGTGACAGTAGCCCTAGGTAGTGTACTTCTGTCACCCAGAATGATGCTGTGGTACTATCAACAGATGATTGACTGCAACATTGACTTACATGTTATGTGTCATTCTAAGGGGATCCAGTACCTCTCTGCTTGGGATGACATGATTGACAGAACCCAATGGCTTGCCACAGATATCCTACATCTATCACTGCTGGGTTTCCAGGTACTGGCTATTTGTCTTGCCACCCCTATGATGCCTTATTAGGCAGTGTTCCTAATGTTATTACCACCATAACAGCTACACATGTATGCAATCTGAGAGTCATGCTGCTCAACAGTAGACATCGAACTGTCAGGATGCAGTCACTCATAACAGTCATTGGAGTGGAGGACACATGTCTGCTGTAAAGGAGAAGTGGTTCACAGCAGCAGACAGCAGACCTGCAGTATCAGGCTATGACCCATTCCACAGCCGTCAGCCCCCAAACATGGACCACACACACACCTTCACAGGTGGTGTTGTCTCCATATTCATTATGGCTAGGGACACCTCCAGACTAGTATCCCATCATAATGCATTGGAAATTCTTCTGGTACAACTGCCTTGGCGTAATAGTGCAATCCAGACCATAGCCTGCTATGGGTCCACATCTATGTCCCTAGACTGTCAATGCACATTCCTCAATACGCTGCCATCTATGATTGTCCAATGCAACACCAATATAGTATGAGTCTTCAACTACCCCTCCAACACCTCAGGAAATTAGCCAAGTGCCAGTACAGTGGCCCAACACTTCTGGGATTCATCATTTCCATTGCCCTGGACCAGCTCCTACTGACCCCTGGTAGAGGATGCAACAACCTTGACATGTGTTGAATACTTAAATATTGGAGTGTTGCTCATCCACAGATGTCAATCCCTGCATGGTGAGATTCACACAGGCTGTAATCAACATGGAATTCCACTTATCAGCCACACCCCCCACAAAAGTAACCACCTTTACAAAACCCTCCAAAGCTGACTTTGCAGTCATGAAAACAGGGGTGGATGTCTTCACTGCACCCATGGCAATGGGAAGTTGCTACATGACTGTGGAATCATACACATATGCACTGTACATACAGGTACATGAATGTATGGTACTAGCCATAGCCAACATATCCCAGACACTGTCCTCCAAACACTGGGAGACAATGTGATGATCCCCTGCCATTAATAAACTATACATCAGAAGGTGGACATTGTTTCAGATAAAGGTGATGTCCCATGACTGTTGAACTCCCTTATTAGCCTCAAACACAACTTTGGATCCCTCATGGAATCCCCTACAGGCATCTATGATGGCAGACATGCAGCAGACACTGATGACAATCACAACAGCCTTTGATAGTTACATGAATAACCTAAACAGCATTAAACCCAAGTGCTGCAAGTAACTGCACAATGCTAATACCTGTCCTGAGACTACAGATATTGTCCACAGTCTTGGCAACACATTCAGTGCCAGCTTTACCCCTCTCTCTCCCCCAAGTGACATGCTGACTGAATGTGTTCTCACATGCTGTATCCCATTTCCGTTCTAGGCATCTGTGTTTCACCAGGATGTGGCCCTGCAGCAAGACCACAGGGTATGGCAGTATGGTAACACATCCACCATGTCATAGGCAGGGTACAGTATGTGCACAGAAATCCATGGTCTGTAACACAGTGATTGCATATGCCTCACAGATTTAGGGCTGAGGGTTGTACATAGGTATATGTTGATTTACAATATCTGTTCTAAAATGGAGAATAGTACTTGTGGTTTGGACACACCACCAATTGCTAATAACCACAGCCACAGGGGATATTCATCAACCAAACAGACTGAGATTACTATTCACGCACACACACACACACATACACACACACACACACACACACACACACACACACACACACACACACACACACACACACACACACACACACACACACACACACACACACCCACACTTGGCAGTACTGAGATCCATAGGTTCATTGTGTCATAGGTGTGTAGTAGGTGAATGGGGCTGAAGGCTCTACAAGGCTAGCCCAAGGGGATACCCTGGTATTGGGCCACATGAAAATAGTCTCCAGTGTGGCTCAGGAGTATAGTCACTGGAGTGGTCCTCAGGGGTGGGTATTCTATTTCCCATCCACTCATCCAGATTTCTTTTGTGGGTGGCCAGTGATGTACACTGCTTCACATGTATATGATTTATATTCCATAGCATGGACAGTGTCTGGGTTGTGCACATGTCCCACATGCATGTTCTTTGAAGTGCGGAAGTGTGCTTGAGATCTCTGGGGCATGCTGTGTGGACAGATTGGTGTCTTCATAAGTAGCATTCCTAACCTCATTTGGTGAGACCTGGCTGTGTAACTGAGGTAGTGAATGCACATACATAGACAATATGATACTGGGATTCATTGGAGTTATTGGCATCTGCCCATACAGGGTATGTGTATAAGGCATGGTATTCCCTTTGTGGGGTACATTTTCAGTCTCTACAGTTGTTGCAGGTGTCCAGTGATATCCATCACAAAAGGGCCACTGTACACATTGATTGGGCTACTGAAGGGATGGAACAGGGTGCCATGGCCTTTTACTAGATGGATAACACACAGTTAGGAGATGTAACACATCAAAGTACTTTCTGATGTCAGTCGCACTGTTGTGGTCAACAGGTATGTAGTCCACTGCAATCACACTATGGGTACTATCTGTGAGGAAATTTGCAGGAGAACTACCAATATAGTGGTTGCTGCCTAGACAAGTGTGTTTGTGTATGATCCGTGGGTGGAGAGTGGTCTCTGAGTATTAGAAGGGTTGCCTATATTGTTCACTAATACATACTGTCCCATAGTCATTGCACATGGCACTAGACATTTAGGGCTGTGGATTGTCTCCACCAACCTCTATGGTGTTTGATAACTGTTGGCCTTGTAATGTGGACATTGGGACATACACCAGGTCCTCAATATAACAATTTAGCAAAACCCACCCCCAAATGGATCCTGTTATTACACAATCACACCAACAACCACACAGGATACTGATGACACACACGTGCCAGTAGTGCGTTTCAAACCTTTACCTACCTATGTATTGCTACTACAGTGTTATGCATTTATTGCATGCACCACAGAGCTTATAGGACAATTGTCATCCTAAGGTACTTCTAAGGTGAGGAACATCACCAGCCCTTGAAAATACTCGCATTGGGTGAAATAGTGGGTGAAAGATTTCACAAAATATTTTACCTACACACACTTTTATCAAGAGTGAGGTTCAAACCTCTACCTAACTATGTTATGAACGTTATATTACACATTTACCACATGCACCACTGACCTTACGTGCTTTAGGGTTTCCAACAGGTACTTCTAAGGTGAATGATATCTGCAGGACTGTTAAAGTCAGGCACTGAGAAGTGTACTAGTTGTAAATGGGCCAAAATCTTTAAGGTACGAACATATATATATATATGTACCCGCACACAAACACTTCCATGAATGAAGATTCCAACCCCTACCTTTGTATTTATTACTACTACATTGTTCCGCATTCCTCACACATGCCACAGAGAATAGAGGTAGAACATTGCCCAAACATATCTCTAAGGTGAGTGACATCAGCAGCAGTGCTAAAGGAGGGGTAAGGGAAGTGAAGTAAGTGGAATGACCACAAAATCAGGTGTCTATAAAGACACATGCACTCTCTCACACAAACACACACATTTTCACAGTTGCCAGGACCAGGATTAGACGTTCTACCTAACTATAGTACTACACAGTTATCACAAGCGCCATGTAGCTTATATGTTGAAGAGCTGTCCAAAGGTATCTTTGAAGGTGAGTGACATCAGCAGCAGTGCTAAAGGAGGGGTAAGGGATGTGTAGTAAGTGGAATGACCACAAAATAAAGTGTCTACAAAGACACATACACTCTCTCACACAAACACACATTTTTAAAGTTGCCAGGACAAGGATTAGAACTCCTATCTAACTAGTTTACTACACTACAGTAGTACACAATTATTGCAAGTGCCACAGAGCTTACATGTGGAAGAGTTGTCCAAAGATATCTTTGAAGATGAGTGACATCAGCAGCAAGGCTGAAGAAGGGGTAAGGGAAGTTTAGTGTGTGTGAATGGCCTCAACCACATTCATCTAGAATACAATGCACTCACACACAACTTAACATTTGACAGGACTGAGATTACAACTGCTACATGGATACTTATTTGGACTGTAGTGTCACACAGTTATCACAAGCACCACTGAGACTGTAGGGCTTGGGGCTAACCAAAGGTATTTCTATAGTGAATGACATCAGCACATCATGTGATATAGGCAATGGGATGTGTACTGGGTGGGAAAGGCCTCATAATGGGATTCTCTCTGTCGCTGTCTGTCTTTCTCTTACCCCATGTCTGTGTGTGTGTGTGTGTGTGTGTGTGTGTGTGTGTGTGTGTGTGTATGTGTTTAACATTATATTATGTTGGCCTTATATGTGAGAATTCCTATCCAATGTGTGTGTGTGAAGTATCAGTGGTGTACAATTTGGTCTGTATGTGCACAGACAGGTGCGGATAACCGATATCTGTAGTTCACTGTGTTGTAGGACACAGGCTTCATTTCTCTAAGTGTAGGAGCATTCCCAGTATGACCTTCTATACTGAGTGTGTGCATCTATTCCAGGAAGGGTTGGACTCCAGTTCGGGGTTTTGTGTGCTACAGCTACACCTAGAAAACTGTTTCTGTAAGATCTCTGTTCATAGGTTGCCAATATGGAGACACAATGGGCATAACATATGGGTGATACTGTAACTATTGCTGTCTGTGCTGCTTGTGTGACATGTTTGGTTGTAGCATAGATTTTCTGACATATGTACTGTTTTACAATGTGATATATCATGTCATCAACTGTTGACAGTTATCATTCTTTGCTCACAGTTATTTACCAGGGAAATACAGGATGAAGGAAGCTGGCACTAATATTCTGAGGCACATAGACTACACATTCTGGCACACACCTGCCATTGTGGAGGGGTACCTACAGACAAGTGACTGTTGGTTCTGTATAAATGGTGCAGCACCTTGTTAGTATGCTGGTTGGGGATCCCCTCCTTGTGCTTTTCTCACCTTCACAGAATGGCCATGTCCTGCTGGGGCCATATCTCTCAGCTGTACAGATACACTCAGGTTATCCAGAGGCAGGACTCATATATCTGGTCAGTTTACCTTCACTTTGTGGTTTACAAGCAGTTTTGTGGCTATTCATTCATGGTTTTGCAGTCAGAGAGTAGTATGGGTGGACATTAGGGTTTCAGACTTCACACACTCCATGACATCCATGCTTCTACACCCCCCCCCATTATTCTCTCCTCTTCCTAACATTATGTAAGTAGTATCTCAGAGGTATATCTATAGTTGGGCCGTTATCTCAGTAGTATTTATGGCCTGGAGCAGTCATTGCAGTAGGACATGGAGAGGCATTCTACTGGCATTTGTCAACATGGCCTTGCATTTGTTTTCTGTTTACTGTGTTAGATTGTTAGTTGGCACCCCCTGACATTTCATACATTGGCACTATGGGTGAGGCATGGGCCTTTGCCAGTGGACTCTAGGCCACTTGAGAGTGCTGCAGGCCATCTGTCACTGCATTTCTTCATGGGATTGTGGGATGGGGGTGCACACCTGCAGACTTTAAGCATTTGCAATGACTGTACTGGTATTTTGGTTACTCTGTTGGTTTCCATTTCATATTGTATTGTGACCTATCATGCAGAAAGGGGAAATATCAGTAGAGTACACATGTTAGATCTTAATGGCATAAATTTCAGTTTAAGACTTCTTACCCTTCAGAACTAGAATGCAACTGCCAGACCTGTTGTAGTATGTCTGTGTATGTCTGGTGGGAGGCTGTTCATCATTGCCATCATTTGGGGTCTTAGCCCAGCCTTTCTTTATGGTCATCTACACCTGTTCTGCAGTGTTAGGCTGGTAGTGGGTATTTGACCCTCACTGACATCCATATGTGTGACCTATTGACACCCACAGTTATTTGAGCCATGACATATACTGCAATGGGGATGTCACCTTCTGTAGTGCTGCCTAGTATGTTGACACCAGCATTTGCTGCAAATTTCCTGCTGTCCCATATAGCTGTCTGCTGCTATCCCATTCAGCCACCCAATTCCCTTTCATGCTTGCATCCATATCATACATACAAGTATGAGAACATACTACTCCAATCAGTAATTGATAGGAAGGGTGACTTGCCTTGTTGCTGGGCCAGTATTGAGGACAGTGCTGGAGGGCTGACTATGTTGGATGCATGTAGTACACTCCCTATACATGGCAGAACACAGGTAGTGTCATGTTTGGCATCCCTTTTACTGTATGTGTGAGTCAGAGAGAGGTATCAATCTCTGGGTCCCTACAGTGTCAGTATATGTGCTATGTCTTGCCCCTTTGCCAAGACCTGGGCATACTGGGCATGCCTCCTTTTGCTTACAGGGGCAGGCTCAGGATGTCCCTCTTGCGAGTACCTCTGTGCTTGTGCTGGCCTTGGCAATGGTGGTGGTGGGGGGGGGGGGGCTGTGTGGCCCTGCCCTGTGCTGTTCCTGCTGCAGCTGTTTCCACAGGATCATATTGTGTAGCATGGCACACACCATGAACATTTGTGTACATGTAGCTGGAGAGTACTGCAGGGTTCCACCGGATATGTCAAGGCAGCAGAACCATGACTTGAGCATCCCAAACACACATTCTGCAATGATCCAGGTTTGTGTGTGTGCCTCATTATGGTGTTCTTGTTTGGGTGTGTGTGCATTTCTGATGGTTGTCATCAGCCACGGCTCCAGCCCATAGCCAGCATCCCCCACTAGATAGCCATATGGTCCCCATTGGAATACGCCTGATACAGCTGTGAGCAATGCCAGATGTGGGAGTCATGATAGCTTCCAGAGCTGCCAGCACACACACATTCATGATAATGCCCTGGGCATCGCACACGACCTGGCAATTGGTGGAGGGGAAGCCCTTGCAGTTTATGTAGATCCTACCCCACTCACCAGATGGTATTTTGGTGTGGATGTGCATGCAGTCTATAGCATCAGCTAACTCAGAGTATTCTGCTCTATGGTGGAAGAGACGTATACTTCTGGTCAATGCCTCACGGGTGGTGGGGAAATGTTGCATGCAGTCTATAGCATCAGCTGAACCCTTTACAAACACATTTTTAAAGTTGCCAGGACAAGGATTAGAACTCCTATCTAACTAGTTTACTACACTACAGTAGTACACAATTATTGCAAGTGCCACAGAGCTTACATGTGGAAGAGTTGTCCAAAGATATCTTTGAAGATGAGTGACATCAGCAGCAATGCTGAAGAAGGGGTAAGGGAAGTTTAGTGTGTGTGAATGGCCTCAACCACATTCATCTAGAATACAATGCACTCACACACAACTTAACATTTGACAGGACTGAGATTACAACTGCTACATGGATACTTATTTGGACTGTAGTGTCACACAGTTATCACAAGCACCACTGAGACTGTAGGGCTTGGGGCTAACCAAAGGTATTTCTACAGTGAATGACATCAGCACATCATGTGATATAGGCAATGGGATGTGTACTGGGTGGGAAAGGCCTCATAATGGGATTCTCTCTGTCGCTGTCTGTCTTTCTCTTCCCCATGTGTGTGTGTGTGTGTGTGTGTGTGTGTGTGTGTGTGTGTGTGTGTGTGTTTAACATTATATTATGTTGGCCTTATATGTGAGAATTCCTATCCAATGTGTGTGTGTGAAGTATCAGTGGTGTACAATTTGGTCTGTGTGTGCACAGACAGGTGCGGATAACCGATATCTGTAGTTCACTGTGTTGTAGGACACAGGCTTAATTTCTCTAAGTGTAGGAGCATTCCCAGTATGACCTTCTATACTGAGTGTGTGCATCTATTCCAGGGAGGGTTGGACTCCAGTTCGGGGTTTTGTGTGCTACAGCTACACCTAGAAAACTGTTTCTGCAAGATCTCTGTTCATAGGTTGCCAATATGGAGACACAATGGGCATAACATATGGGTGATACTGTAACTATTGCTGTCTGTGCTGCTTGTGTGACATGTTTGGTTGTAGCATAGATTTTCTGACATATGTACTGTTTTACAATGTGATATATCATGACATCAACTGTTGACAGTTATCATTCTTTGCTCACAGTTATTTACCAGGGAAATACAGGATGAAGGAAGCTGGCACTAATATTCTGAGGCACATAGACTACACATTCTGGCACACACCTGCCATTGTGGAGGGGTACCTACAGACAAGTAACTGTTGGTTCTGTATAAATGGTGCAGCACCTTGTTAGTATGCTGGTTGGGGATCCCCTCCTTGTGCTTTTCTCACCTTCACAGAATGGCCATGTCCTGCTGGGGCCATATCTCTCAGCTGTACAGATACACTCAGGTTATCCAGAGGCAGGACTCATATATCTGGTCAGTTTACCTTCACATTGTGGTTTGCAAGCAGTTTTGTGGCTATTCATTCATGGTTTTGCAGTCAGAGAGTAGTATG
Organism: Protopterus annectens; assembly: GCF_019279795.1. Classification (NCBI taxonomy): domain Eukaryota; kingdom Metazoa; phylum Chordata; order Ceratodontiformes; family Protopteridae; genus Protopterus; species Protopterus annectens. The sequence goes on from NC_056738.1 coordinate 228,045,919, forward strand.
GGTGGACATTAGGGTTTCAGACTTCACACACTCCATGACATCCATGCTTCTACATCCCCCCCATTATTCTCTCCTCTTCCTAACATTATGTAAGTAGTATCTCAGAGGTATATCTATAGTTGGGCCTTTATCTCAGTAGTATTTATGGCCTGGAGCACAGTCATTGCAGTAGGACATGGAGAGGCATTCTACTGGCATTTGTCAACATGGCCTTGCATTTGTTTTCTGTTTACTGTGTTAGATTGTTAGTTGGCACCCCCTGACATTTCATACATTGGCACTATGGGTGAGGCATGGGCCTTTGCCAGTGGACTCTAGGCCACTTGAGAGTGCTGCAGGCCATCTGTCACTGCATTTCTTCATGGGATTGTGGGATGGGGGTGCACACCTGCAGACTTTAAGAATTTGCAATGACTGTACTGGTATTTTGGTTACTCTGTTGGTTTCCATTTCATATTGTATTGTGACCTATCATGCAGAAAGGGGAAATATCAGTAGAGTACACGTTAGATCTTAATGGCATAAATTTCAGTTTAAGACTTCTTACCCTTCAGAACTAGAATGCAACTGCCAGACCTGTTGTAGTATGTCTGTGTATGTCCGGTGGGAGGCTGTTCATCATTGCCATCATTTGGGGTCTTAGCCCAGCCTTTCTTTATGGTCATCTACACCTGTTCTGCAGTGTTAGGCAGGTAGTGGGTATTTGACCCTCACTGATATCCATATGTGTGACCTATTGACACCCACAGTTATTTGAGCCATGACATATACTGCAATGGGGATGTCACCTTCTGTAGTGCTGCCTAGTATGTTGACACCAGCATTTGCTGCAAATTTCCTGCTGTCCCATATAGCTGTCTGCTGCTATCCCATTCAGCCACCCAATTCCCTTGCATGCTTGCATCCATATCATACATACAAGTATGAGAACATACTACTCCAATCAGTAATTGATAGGAAGGGTGACTTACCTTGTTGCTGGGCCAGTATTGAGGACAGTGCTGGAGGGCTGACTATGTTGGATGCATGTAGTACACTCCCTATACATGGCAGAACACAGGTAGTGTCATGTTTGGCATCCCTTTTACTATATGTGTGAGTCAGAGAGAGGTATCAATCTCTGGGTCCCTACAGTGTCAGTATATGTGCTATGTCTTGCCCCTTTGCCAAGACCTGGGCATACTGGGCATGCCTCCTTTTGCTTACAGGGGCAGGATCAGGATGTCCCACTTGCGAGTACCTCTGTGCTTGTGCTGGCCTTGGCAATGGTGGTGGGGGGGGGGATGTGTGGCCCTGCCCTGTGCTGTTCCTGCTGCAGCTGTTTCCACAGGATCATATTGTGTAGCATGGCACACACCATGAACATTTGTGTACATGTAGCTGGAGAGTACTGCAGGGTTCCACCGGATATGTCAAGGCAGCAGAACCATGACTTGAGCATCCCAAACACACATTCTGCAATGATCCAGGTTTGTGCGTGTGCCTCATTATGGTGTTTTTGTTTGGGTGTGTGTGCATTTCTGATGGTTGTCATCAGCCACGGCTCCAGCCCATAGCCAGCATCCCCCACTAGATAGCCATATGGTCCCCATTGGAATACGCCTGATACAGCTGTGAGCAATGCCAGATGTGGGAGTCATGATAGCTTCCAGAGCTGCCAGCACACACATTCATGATAATGCCCTGGGCATCACACATGACCTGGCAATTGGTGGAGGGGAAGCCCTTGCAGTTTATGTAGATCCTACCCCACTCACCAGATGGTATTTTGGTGTGGATGTGCATGCAGTCTATAGCATCAGCTAACTCAGAGTATTCTGCTATATGGTGGAAGAGACGTATACTTCTGGTCAATGCCTCACGGGTGGTGGGGAAATAAATGTGCTCATTGGCATGGGGTGTCATGGCATTCAGGAACTGGTAGAGTACCCTAGATACTGATGGCTGTGAGACCCCCATGATATCCCCAGTTGGTCTTTGAAAGGTACCTGTGGCTAGTATTCTTAAGCCTAGACATACCTTGGAATCCACTGGGATGGGTTCCCCTCTATTAGTTCTGTGTGTGAGGCGTGGTAGACACAGCTCAACAATTTGCTGTAGAATGGCCCTGTCCACCCTATAGTGCTCCACTATCTCCAGCTCATGTAGGCTCTGGTAGGTTACCCTGGGTCTGTCCACTCTTATCCTCCTCCTCACTGTTTGTTGGTTGTCAGCATTCTCCTCCTCACTACCTTCAGTCTCTAGCACATATTGATGGAGTAAAGCAGCAGCAGCCTCTAACATTTTTAGTTAGTTTTGCCAGTTAAAAATCCACCATCTGTGTACACCGGTGGTGTACATTTTGTGGAAAAAAACGGTCTGTAGGGTGTTTGCATAATTTATAGTAGTGTGCTGGGCTGCAGCATGTGTATTTGGCTGATTCTGATACATTCCACCTGTCAGCTATGCTAGTTCTCCTGGATTGCCTTCCTACTGCTGTTTCCCCTACATCCAGTCAGCAAGAGGTGTTTGCATAGTTTATAGTAGTGTGCTGGGCTGCTGCATGTGTATTTGGCTGATTCTGATACATTCCATCTGCCAGCTATGCTAGTTCTTCTGGATTGCCTTCTTACTGCTGTTTCCCCTACATACAGCCTGCAAGAGGTGTTTGCATTATTTATAGTAGTGTACTGGGCTGCTGCATGTGTATTTGGCTGATTCTGATACATTCCACCTGCCAGCTATGCTAGTTCTTCTGGATTGCCTTCCTACTGCTGTTTCCCCTTCCCAGTTCCTCCCTATTTAAGGCCCGAAGTGCGCCACGTATACCCAGTGCTGAAATGTAAATAGTGCTGCCATTTCCACTGTTTTTTTTTTTTATGTTCAAAACCCGGTGCTTGGCGCACACACCCGTTTAAGCTATGTACACACTGCTCAGGCACATCTGACACTCCCCCTTCCTTAGCTATGCTTATTTAAGCGCAAACACAGACCACATAGCTCCAATGAGCTTACAGCAAGCATGACGCACCCTTATGAAGTTATCCAGCTCTTAGACTTGTACTTTTGTATTGCTGTACCTACACGGTTAGGTACAAGCTGACACTTTGAAGAAATATGTGATTCAGTATAACTCCCCTCATTTGCATACCCCAGTATGTAGGTCATTAGTTACTGCACTAAACCGGACACTTTCCCCTTGACAACCAGTACTCCCTGGTATTGTTTACATTCTGCATGCCATTGACTATAATGGCAAAATGCAGAATGAATTTAAAATTGACTTTTCTCATTTTTTTTTTGTATTTTCGGCATGATTCCCGTTTGCGTGCCGCTGCCCTAAGCTTAAACGGCCGAGATCGGCCAAAAAAAATAAACTGTTTTTAATGCCATTTGGCTTATATTTGGCCATTGGCATGTGTATTAAACATAATACATGCTTTTACATGAGCTGTCATGCCTCCGTTTTATCAGATGCAGAAATGTATTCCGTTACTAGCCGAATACATTTCTGCTATGTCACTGTTCTAGTACGGAGACCTGGCAGCTTGCTGGATCACAAAATCACCCCATTTGCATGGTTTTCATCAGCAAATGAGGTGATTTGCATATTTGTGGGTTTTCCATGCAGGAACTGTGTAGGACCACTCGTGTGCGTGAAAACAGCACTATCCTGGATCGCTCAGTGGCCATTTTCCATGCAGGAGCTCCTACTCTACTCCTGCATGGAAAATCGGCCTTCATCAATCCCAGGGACTCTATCTACATTGGTGATTTTGCAATCAGTTCCAAATTTATCATAATTTCAGCCATGGAAGGTAATAACTGACCAGGGGGGTGCCTAGAGCCTTACACAACATTACACGTATACATGCATACAGACGTAGGGTCAATGAGATTTGTACATTGCTAGTGCATAGAATTCAGAGTTAAAGTCATCCCTAAAGATGTACTTTTCGGATGTTTTCTCAGCATTTTGTTTCTGCATTCATGGCCATTAAACAATTACTGCTTGATGTTACCTTTAATATTATAGAAATCCTACCATTGCCAATAATCCATCATCACCTAGCCTACCAATATAATAATTACACCTATAATATTCAAGTTAGTCTAGTGATTTCTCTATTCCATCAAAGGTTAAAGTCTTATTTCCTCTAGTACAGCAGGGAGCAAATGTATACAAGCATCAAAGCACCAGCCAACAGTGCCGACATAATGCAAGACAATGATCAGACATTGAGAACATGAGTAGTAGTTCTTAGCTCTGATGTGCATTTGAGGTAAAAAAAAAGGAATAAACTTTTGAGTACAAAGGCATGAGCATCAATTGTGAATAACTTTCTTGTATCAAATGGTGAATGTATTCTGCCATGTCTGGTTCCTATGTCATCCCAAGTCAGAAAAGGCTACAGAACTAATTCAAACAAAACGCATGGGGTCATTGGTCAATCAGTATTAAAGGGCTAAGAGGAATACACTTGCCCAACCTTACTTAAGATTAGTTTGCATCACTGTTCAAGAGACCATTTCTTATGAATCTGGCCATCACTCATAAATTTAAAAATGTTTACTATCCATCCATTACAAAACATAAATTAATAAAAATCTTTCTTTCTTTGGCCTAAGGATTTCAATTGTATCTTGGCCCTTATGCTAAGTAATTAAAAATGAACACCTATGCATAACGAAGACCTAATGAATTATGCAGCAGGAAAATGATGGGAGAGTGCTGTGCCATCAGAGCTGCTGGTCAAGAAATAGAATAAGCAAATATCAAGATCATGACAGAATACCAACATGCATGCAGTTTGCTAGCTGTGGAGGTGCTGTTTTTGTGGTTTTTTTTTTTCACATTTTGCATGTATACATTGTTTACGTATCTTTTGCTCTTGTTTTATGGCAGTGTTGTTTTACTTTTAAATATCCAAGAAGTATACACTCAAAGTCCTAGGTCAGGACCAGGAGACTTTGACCCCAACATATCGATGTAAGAAGAAGGAAAAGGCGAGCAGTATGAATCCTATGAGAAGATAAATGGGTTTTTGGTTTCAGGCTAAGGGACAGCTTTGTATATAGGGAAGTAATGAAAGGGGGAATGTATATAAAAAAAGCAGGAGAGAAAGAAAATGATGAGAGAGTAAAAAGATTGGGATAAGAATGGTGAGGCATAGGAAAAGGATGGATATGGTGTATTTATAAAGACGAGGGAAAAGCTGCGGAGGCAATATGTTTTTTTTTTCAGTAAGCTGAGAGAGAGTTGTATAAAAGAAAACGGTAGATGGGAAAATGATGGGAATTGGAATAAGGGTGGAATATGGCAATCAGTCTACAGGACATATGAGAGGACAGCATATGTAGTTGTTGCATCCAACTAATACATTTATAGACAGCACAGGATTCCAAAGAGATTAGAAGAGGAGGATAAATGGGAGAACCCAGTATGGATGAGTGAGAAGATAAGAACGAAGACAACATCTCCATGTGGTCAGGATCCAAGACAGTGCAGAAAGAATGGCTGGAAATAAAAGTAACATTGAATGAGTTATATAGTAAGGAGGTGAAAGTGGGATGGTTGTTAATCAGGCCAGTTAAAGGGTATCAGATGTGGTTAATGGAAGATAGAAGGGAGGTGTTATTAATGTTGGGATAGTTAAAGATAAAGCTTGGAAAGTATGCGATCTTCTTGAATTGCAGGAAGAGAAAGTAAGATTATGAGTAAGGCACTAGAAAATGACAGCAGTAGAAATTAAGTAATAAAGTAAAAAAGTAAAAAACAGGTGGGAAGAAACATGGAGATGCAAATACCAAATAGCAGGAGCAAAAAGGAACAGCAGCAGAAGAGAAGAAAAAGAGGTGAGTAGTATAATATGAGAGGAATTATGTCTGGTATTTGCTGAGGGAAAAGATCGTATAGGGAGACTACAGTGAAGTAAACACAACAAAAGTGTATGCGTACATATAAAAAGTAAAATGCACAAGAAGAATAATTCAATGATAATATAAAACATATTGGCTTGATTTGACAGAAATGGATAAAGTTAATGTGATTGAGTCATCATGTGTGCAGTGCTTCCTTTGTTAATAATTTGGATTTAGAGGAAAAAAATGTAATGTTATAAGCCCACCTCACTCTTACATCAACTGATAATATTAAGGACTAGTACAAGATCATATTGCAAAGGACTTACTTTTAATTTATTTAAGCTTTAGTTACCCCTCCATCTCAAATCTTCCCTTCAACTAGTTGTGCACTGCAGTACTTAAGGTCTTAAAAGCTTTAACCACGTTGTCCAACTTACTTCTAAAATTTTTGACTTAGTTCCTAGTTATGTTCTCAAAAGAGAATAAAAGGCATAGCTAGGTACAAAAAGAAATGTATCTAAAAAAAAAACAAAGGGAATAAAAATGGGTGCTATACAGAGACAAAAATTGGTGCAATACAGAGATGGAGTAGCACAGGCTTGATATGAACATACCTATCAACCATCCAGATTTTTTTGCAGAATGTCCAGATTTTTGCCTCATATTCATGGCCTGTTCCCCATAAAGTTTGCTGGTAGATAATGGAGGATTGAAATCACTAAAAAATGACAAACATTTGTATTGTCACATTCTTCAGAAAATGCATGCCAACACATATCCTGTCAGGTTATCAACTTTCCAAGTTTATGAGACCAACATTTAAAATCTGTTCCTAGTTTTGGTCCTCTGTCCTCGCATAATTTTAGGGTTTGTCTAGATTTTTAAAGCTAAGAGGTTGAAAGATATGGACATGAACATTGGGAATTTATTTTTGAGATCCTCTAGATATGGAGCAGCTGTATGGCTCAGTAAATGTTTGACTGGCATAGGATGTGGAGTCTGCAGGATGACAGGAGAAGTTCTTAGCAGAATGTGGGAATGAGAGATACTCATACACTGGCTAGACAGGCATGAAAGGATACAATGAAACTAGAGAGGGCAGCAGGTGGGCTGCAGGCAGGATGGGTTTCATTTATTGGCCTGAATGCACCAGCGAAGATTTAAAAAAGTAAAGGGCCATGGGCATACAGAAGCCATGTAGCTGAAACACTGGTATGTCCGTAATGGGCATTTGCATATATCCCATGGCCTTCCACTACAGTAGGATTAAGGTATTATACAGTGAACACTCTAGCTTTTTTGGTATTTCTTGTAGTTTTAACTAAATGGGAAATGAAGGAGCAGGATAAGCAAACTGTGGAAGACATTATTAGAAGAATACAAAAGGGTTGGCACAGAGTAACATGGATGAAGAAAATGGAAGATGAAATTATGAAAGGGAGGACAAGAAAAAAGAAGCCAGGGCTAAATGAGAGATCCAAACAGTAGTGACAAATAATAATTGACAGAATAAGTCAAAGAATAAGCTAGAGGTCTCCAGGCAGGATGTAGCACCTCAAAGTGATCAAGCAGGAAGTTAAAAGGCTGGGAGGTTTGCCAGTTGGGAGAGGCAATGGCAAAAGAGACAGAGGATTAGGGACTAAGGAGGTTTTGCAGAAAGAGAGCAGGGGATGGTAAAAGTTTATACACATTAAAAGGAGGGAATTAATCTACTTAGACAGGGAGAAAGGCTAAGAAAGGTGGAAATGGTGGTGGAGGTATTACAGGTCAAAGGAGTAGTGGCATGTGGCAAGAAACAAATGAGAGGAAAGCCAGAGTGTATCAGAAGGGAAGAAGGTTTTCATAATTGTAAACTTAGTTACAAAATGGAAAAAGAGTCCGAGCAATTGTGAAAGGAGAGGCCAGACTGCATGGAAACTGGTCTTTCAGCTTAGATTCAGTAAAATGTGGGAGGAGATGAGCAAAGTGATCAATAAGGAAGCTAAAGCTACATGCCAGCAGAGGAAACTGGAAGTAGCCTTCTCATGTGTTTTACCTGCGTACAAGCAGTCAGCATGCAAAGAAAATATAAAATGATCGCATATGGTGATTGGCTGTTGCAGTAAACAAGAAACAGAAAAGACATGGAACTGATAGAAGGTTGAAAAGTACATCTGGTAAACAACCTAGCCCCATGCAATAGACAAGCTAATAATTATGACAGTAGACATAAGGTAAATTAATTACTGCACATAAGGGAGGGACAAACAAGAGTAACTCATACCATGCTTGTTATCAAAATCTACAATGCAGGGAGACAGGGTATGAAAATGAGGACTTACAAGCAGTACATTAGGAAGGGAGTATTGACATTGCTGCTGCTATCTCAAAATATGGGCCAATAAAAAGTGAAGATGGGACATGGTGTTACCTAGGTATTTAGTTTTTTCGGGAATGAGGATTATCAAATGTGAGGCCAGAAAGGAGCAAGGATACCAAATAAGGAATGGCCTAGGGGAACAGCCCATTTTTGAAACTAAGCCAAGTTATGCAGCAGTTACGTTACATGAAGTAGGGACAGAGCTGCTGGACTTTTACCGTGCATTCTCCACCAAATAAAACAAAAGAGGAAAGAGCGAGACATGAAGGAGAGTCAGGTAGAATGAAGATGGTAATGGTCATGGGAAAATGAGAATCTGACAGGAACAGGCTGGGAGATTCCAAGACACAAGACAAGAGAAGGAACAGGATTTGAAAGAGATTTTGACTCAGAGAGGTTTGGCTAACTGCTGCAAGAGTATACTAGAAATGGTACATTTCTGGATGTGTTTCTAAACAATGTAGGGGCTGTCTCTGCATGTTGGATTAACACAAAATTAAGTAACAGTGATCTTGCAATTGTGTGGTTTGGAGTGGGAGAAGGATATAAATGATGATGGAGTGAGGTTTTAGAATAGTTGATTATGCTATCATGTGGGAGGTATCCAAGGACAAATTAGGAAACTGGGAGTAAGCTGGGGAAATAAAAAGCTATGGGAATGTGACAGGGATGAATTACTCAAAGCTGGGACAGGGGAAGGCCAATGTGGACACACAATAATATATGGTTATTAAGGTAAAATGTGTGGCCCAAAAGAAATGGCCTAAAAGAGGAGGAAAGGAGAAGTGGGACAGCAGATAAAAGCACAGAAGAAGAAGACTGGCAGAAAGGTGACAAAACTTGTAATGGCTGTAAAGGATAATGTTGAAAGGGAGTTGGAAAAAGGGATCCAAAAAGAAGCAAGGGCTTTTTTATTAACATGTCAGGAAGAGGGAAAGGAGGGACGAAACTGGTCAGGATGAGCATAGATGACAGGGATATCAAAGAAGACTGAAATAATCAATGCTAATGAATGAATGCTTTGCTTCAGTCTTAAAGGAAATCAATGGAAGAGTGCCATGGTGGGATGGAGACAGACAAATAGAGAGAGATAGAGAGCATCAGACAGACTCCAAAATACTGAAGGAGGAGGTTCAGAAGGAAACGACTGTACTTAATGCGGACTGAGCTTAAGGAACAGTTAGGATGCCTAATAGAATCCCTTAAAAGTATGTAAACATGTTTGCAGAAGCCCTGATGGAGAGCTTAACAGATCACTGGTTACTGCTGAAATCCCACAGGACTGCAAGACAGCAAATGTGATACTATTGTACTTGCAGAGATGGGGAGCAAAAATAAGAAAACTAAAAAGACAATAAAGGGAATTACTGGAGGACAGCAGTCTTCACTAAAGTAATCAACAGGGGTTCATGGCTGAAAGACTCTATCACATAAACCTTATTTATACTATTTCAGGTGAAAGTTATACAAGACTGCCAATCAGAGGAGTAGCATGGGGCAAAGAGGGTAGCCATGTAGGTACATGACATTAGTGGCCATGCTCAGCAGATGCTGATCAGTCAGTAGTGAAGTACAACTATTTGGAAATGAATACTAATATGGCATTTGAGGTGCAGGCTCATCTGCTTCAGTACTCCGTGTGTATTATAAGCTATAGCAAGCTGCTTGCTACAGTTTTCATAGGAAAAAGAGCTTTTTTCCCCCTTAAAGAAAGTTTTTTTTTGCCCTTAAGGGGCCTATACTGGGTGCCAGAATAGCCAGATAAGGCATTAGCACATTGATACCAGTAGGTATAATGTACCTGTATTCATATAGGGAATTGATAGGAAAAACAGAAAGGAATTGAATTGGTCTAATACTGAAAAGCTGAAAAACAACATGGTTGAATAGTAGACCTAGATGGTTATGGTGACAGGGACAATTTTAGGAAATAATGAAGTGACTAATGGAGAACTGTTAGGAGTATGTCCTATGCCCAATACTCCTATGTTTCAGATATATGTTTGAACTGAGAACAGGATCAGTTTCTTTGCTGATATTGTAATGAGATTTAGTCTGTTTGCTGATTGTGTAAAGGTAGATTCAGTCTGGCGATACTGTACAAATAGGTTCAGTGTGTTTGCTGATAATCTAAAGATAGGTTCAGTCTGTTCGCTGATACTGTAAAAATGGATTCCATCTGTTTGCTGATAATGTAAAGATATTCAACAGTGAAGGGCGGGGATATGATTCTAGTGAATGATAAGGACAGCTTGAACCAGTTAAAGATAGATGGCAGTCGAATTTTGCACTTGTCATAACAAACCTTCGATGAAGTATTAAGTTTAAAGAGTGGAATTTATAGCAACAGATCAGTAAAGAGATCTGGTGGTATTGATCATATCTAGAATTTACCAGTGGAAGCAGAGTGAGATGGCAGTGTAGCTCTCAACCTCTTTCACAAGAATTCTGTCAAAAAACAAAAATAATGCTGGGGGTGCAAAATCAGTGACAGATTTTAGATATTCCTTTTATAAATTTAGCGAGTTGCCAGAATGAATGATGTTTACATTGCACGTTTTCTGATGGTATTAAGATTGAAACTCAAATGTTTGTCATTATAAATGGGATTTCAATTCGCAATGCCTTTTCAGAAAAACACAGATTTTATGATATGGGGCACAAATCCTGAAATTCTGTGAAATTTTGGATATTTGAGAAATATGGCATGGTCTGAAAGGATAGGAAAATAGTATGGGATATTTATGAAAAGCTTTATATATAAAGAATGTATAAAATGCCAAAATACTATAATTTGGTATGTGAATGTTGAACATGCAGGGAGCTAAGTTGATTCATTGATTGTTACTAGGTAAGCAGTCCAGGAGAGTTGAGCTTAGCCCAATTTCCTAATTGCCCAGAGCAGTCTTACTAAGTGAGATGCTCAGAGTCATACAATAAGTAAATGGAGACTCAAGGAATCAAACCATGGACCACTGGAAGTACTTTACCTTATCCTCTGCACTAATTGCCATTTTTGATAATCAATTAAGGCCTCTTCTCAAATGAGAATGAAGATGAAGCACAAAAGCAGAGACAATGGGGCAAAAAATCGATCCTGTCCAGAAACAGGAGCAAGTTCATTCACCTTCAACATAACTATCAGGAAGCACATCATGCAAAACATAGGGACTGCAGAGATCAGACATGAAATATTGATTGGGAGAACATTTCCATTCTCTTATTAATAATTATTTAGTTTCTGGAGCCTTAGTTTCCACTATTATGGATTATTTGTTGAAGACCAGCCTGTATAATTATTGCAGGGCTATAAACTAAATATTTCTTAATTTATTAAAATTACTAAAATTGCTGAAATTAGGGCAGCCATGGTGGTGCAGCGGTTAGCATTGCCACCTCACAACAAGAGGTTCTCTTGTTCGATCTTCAGCTGGGGTGTCTTCTGTGCGGAGTCTGCATGTCTTCCCTGTGGTCACATATTTTTCTCCTGGTGCTCTGGTTTCCTCCCAAAGAAATGCTGTAGGCAGATTGGACACTCTAAATTGGCGTGAGTGCATGTGTGTGCCTTCTATGGAAGGTTGGGTGCTGGGCTGGCATCTCAACACTGTAAAACTCCACTGTCAGTCATGAACGGACAGCTGATCTGCTGTGGCAACCCCTAACCAGGAAAAGCTAAAAGATGAAGACTAAAATTGCTGAACTTAAGCTTTGCTCAACTACATTTGACTCAATTGTTGTTTCCAGTATCCTTGGTTATAAATCACTAAATTTAGAAACTTTCCCAGATTTGATATTTGAAGTACTTTTGATTACTATACCATGGTGGGGCTAGCCACCAGGTGGTGTGAAACCTGGCTCTAGATGATTGTTGCTGTTGAAGTGGCAACCTAACACCATAAGCAAAATTGGGAAAAGGGGTTGGGGATGGATGGATTTTGCCTGCTGTTCTTTATCATTTAGATTTTCATTTGGTTGTCTGCCATACACAGATTTTATTTACTGTAGTTTATTTTCATGACTTTCTTTCTTGCTGAGTTCATAGTAACTTATCAGGGATGATGTTTATTTATTATTTACACATTATTGATCAGAGTGTCCATACATTTATAATCAGGCTGCTATTTTTGTCTGATGTGAAATGTGCCAATTTCAGATACCACCAGTTCTGTCTCTACCCTTGTGTCAAACATCTTAGGTAGCATATGAGAAAGGTGAGACATAAGTGCTGCTCAGTCATATAGCCTGAGGGATACATTGATCCCGTAAGGATAATCTGCATCTTACCTGAGGTGTAACTGAATACCAGAATCCAAACTTGTCAATGTTCAGTATCTGAGGGCATAGACTTCATCACAAGCCAAAAGCTGGGAACCTGTAGTTGATTGGTCTCATATAGGTGATGTAGTCTACCACAATGTGTGTCCACAAGTTGTCATGCTGTCAGGACTCTTGTAATTTCAGTACATTTAGATATTGCATTGAGAGACAGTCACATGTTTTAAAACAATGTTCAATTTGGTTATGTTTCTGGTAGAAGCATCGGCAACTTCAGGCTTGCATTCTGGTAGGATCAATTTACAAGTTTCTTCCTGTTTACTGCACATGTCACATGCACAAGGCCTGTTTGGAGGAGTTCATGGATTACCTTAATGTTTTCGTACTGATTTATTGAAGCAGTCTCCTTACATTTGATTTCAGCTCATTTTTGATTTTGCATCTGTTGCTTTTGAGAAAATGCGGGTAGCTAATTTGCTGTCTGTAAGCATGATCACTCATTGAATTTGGTGTTTTAACATGGTATGGTCACTTTGAGCATAGTAATCAAACCAGATTTCAGCTTTGACCTACCCCATCTAAGGCCTGGTTTTGCACAGCATGGGAACATAGGTAACATTATCAATCTGATCCATCTGCTGGCCTTAGTCTATAAGCATTTGATTGCAGTATTGACAATGCTGAGATGCTGGGGGTGGCCATGGGGGCCCAAGTGGCTCCAGTGTTTGCAAATCTATTTTTTTGTTGGTAGGCAGAGACATATTTAGCTAAGATTCTGCTTTTTCACCATGTAAGCTTCTACAGAAGATTTCTTCATTTGGTCAAGTGCCCTGCTCTTTCTAACATTCTACAGCCTTATACCCCCCTTACATCACTTAGATCTTCTCACCAAAACCTAATCACCGTACAAAAACCTAAGTGCCCCGCAGGTCAACTACTCTTATCCTTTACCCTAGCCTAAAAATGGAATGCCCTGCCCTACACACTTAGGTCCTACACAAACCTTAACATCTTCAAAAACCATTTTCATTCTTACCTCTGCCTAAACAGGAAATGCAATTGCACTCTCCAGCCCATACTTCTCAAGCTATCATCCCACTTCTCTCCTGGCTAACCTCTTTTACCTACCTAACCTCTTTAATATACTCAGCATAGATACCTAATTAGTAAATCCTAATTTCATGCCATAAGCCAGTATTTCCTCCTGAACAATTGAATGTTAACATTTTATTTCTTTTATTGCTAACTGTTATTTGTAATACAACTGTATCTGAATTTTCTATGTAATTAAACTGCTGTTTCCTGCTGGAGCTTTTCTCCCCGGGCCTCCACTGAAAATGGGCCACCAAGCCCAGTGGACCTCCCCGGTAATCAAACTGAAATAAATAAATAAATAAATAATAAATGAAATATTACAAGAATTTTTGCAGCAAGTTAATGATAGTGTGAGATGGCCCAGTTTCACATTACATGATTTGGGAGAGTCCATTCATTTTTAGACGCAACAATTGACTTAAGTATTCAAGAAAAAAAGTTTTCTAGTAATATTTTTAGGAAAAGTATGTTCACCAATAATTATTTACATTATGACAGTTTCCCCCCTCTTATATGAAATTTAATGTGCTTCAGTGGTAAATTATTAGATTAAGTCGTCTGATTAGTGATGACAAGGTTTTCTTAGAGGAAATAAGCAAAGTTATCAAGTTGTTTGAAGAAAGAGGATACCCCCTTACAAAACTGATTGTTACTGCAAGCAATATTAAGGAACAAAGGCACGAGAATTTTCCTCCCATTATTAAGGTAAGTTTTCATGCCAAAAAGAACATTGATAATAAAGAGTTTATTTGTTCTTTCCCTGTCCCTTTAAGTAATGAAGGTGCCAAAATAAGGCAAATTACTAGTGACAACTGGAAAAGTTTATTGGGAAATCATGAACTTACAAAGGTTATTGGAGAAAAGCAAAAGTTCTTATACTAAAGATCCAGAAATACGAAGCAGTTTTTAGAAAGTTCATCAAACGTAAGAAGGTTGACACAGATAGATAAAAACCTAGGAACTTTCCCATGTAATGGGTGTTCACAATGCAGATACATTTTGGTTATGAGCAGTTTACATTTTGAGCATATTAATTATCTTTATACTGCAAAGGACAGGTTCACATGCCAAACTGAAAGATTAGTTTATGTTGCAGTCTGCTCTACATCTAAGTTTATCTTCATAGGTTCATAGGTTGGTACTAGGCTATCAGTCCTAGGGCCTATTATACAAGCCTAGCCATAAAAATTCCCTGGATATTTCTTTCCACACTATTTACTTCCCTGGACCCCTGTCTAGCAGGGCAACTGATGTGATCCCCGGGGTGAATTTATTTTCTCCCATCCAATCGTCAAGGTTCCTTTTGAAGAGGGCCTAAGAGGCACTCTGCTTGACATGTATGGACAATCTATTCCAGAGTCTGGGGAGTCTCTGGGTCAGGAACCTATCCCTCCAGCATGTTTTGTTTGTTGTGATGACAAGGTTTAAATCCCTGGAGTGTGTGGCTCTGAGGGATTGGGATTTCTTTAAGTGTAGCATGTCCAACAGCTCTGGGTTTGACATGGCCCTGTATGTTAAGCAGAGATCGCCTCTGAGTAGACGATATGTGACAGAGTAGAGTATAGCTGGAGTTTTTTAAGGCGGTCAGCGTAGGGCATCTGCTTTAGGCCTGTGATTCTTTTAGTGAGGTATTTCTGCAGCCTTTCCAGTTGTTGCAGATGTCTTGAGAGGTACATACCAAATAGGGCGTTGTATTCTATAATGGGTCTAATGAGGGATGAGTACAGTGGGACAATGACCTCCTTTTTTTTGGATGAAAAGCCCTTAGTGATGAGGTGTGCCACATAGAAGGATTTCCTGACTGTTGTGGCAATGTGAGTATCGAAGGTGAGACCACTGTCCACCTGTGTCCCTAAGTCTTTTATCACACTTTCGGTGTTTAGTGTACTGCTACCTATATGGTAATTCACGGGTACATGTTTTTTCCCAAAGGGGATAACTATACATTTCTTGGCATTGAGCTTGAGCCCATGGCTCTGGCACCAAGCATCTGTTTCTGTAAGGCCCTTTTGTAGAGTATCCACATCATTTGGGGATTCAATAATGGCTCCCAGTTTGCAGTCATCTGTGAACTTTGTTAGCCAAAGTCCCTTAGTGTTAGCCTGTACTTCAGAGAAGTAGATGGCAAACAAGAGCGGTCCCAGGACTGAACCATGAGGTACTCCACTTGTCACTTGTCTGGAGCTGGATTTGGAGTTGGCCACTTTTACAGTGTGGGTTCTATCAGTAAGCCAGATAGAAACCCATTGGGTGACATAGGGATTAATGCCCAGCTTAGTAAGTTTATCTATGATTCTAGAGTGTGGGATGGTGTCAAAGGCCTTGGCAAGGTCTAGATAGGCTGTGTGGACAACCTTACGCTTGTCCATGGCTCTGGAGACTGATTCGTAAAAGTCAATCAGGTTCAGGAGACAAGATCGGCCCTTCATGAACCCAAACTGGGTGGGGGTCCAGTGTTTGAAGGTTGCCAATGTCTTTGTTTATAAGTTCCATGATAATACGGTCCATGACCTTGCAGATAAGGATCATCAGACTTATGGGGCAGTAGTTTCCGGGATCCAAGGTTGATCCCCCCTTGTGGAGTGGGATAACTGTAGCTCTGCGCCACTCAGTGGGCATGAAACCTGAGGTGAGGCTATGATTAAACATGACACTTAGTTGAGGTGCCAGTTCATATTGTAGTTCATGTAGTACATAGCCTGGGATGTCATCTGGTCCCATGGATGCTGTATTCTTAGCTTTGGAGAGTGTGTTTTTTACCTGTGTGGCCGTTATTACTGGAATTTGTCAATCTTCCGGTATTGAGATGGGCCATTTAGGGGGTGAGAGGGGGGTGAAGTTGGCACTGAATCGATCTGCCAGGATATTGGCAATATCCTTGGGATCAGTATATTTAATGCCATTCTGTTTTAGCTCAGAGCAGATGTGTGCATTGCCATTTAGATTCTTGACATAGTTATAGAATGCCTTGTGTTTGTCTTTGGAATCTTTGGCAATTTTCTTTTCATAGCTAGCTTTGGAGGATTTTATGAGGGATCTCAGTTTCTTACTGAGGCTGGTAAGGGAGTTTTTTGCATCCTGGGATTTTCCTTTTTTCTGCAACAGTTTCTTCCTTTTGTTGTAAAGTTTGTTTATGGCAGGGAACCACCAGATTGGCTTCCTTTTTTGGATAAGAGCATCTTGGTTCTATCTGGGATGGCATGATTCATGCATGAGTAGATGTGCTCATACAGTGCCTTAGTGTAGGATTCAGCAGTTGAACTTTCAGTTCCCATCTGCATGGATGTCATGAAGTTTGTCACTTCTGACTTGAGTAGCACGAAGTTGGCTTTGGAGAAGTTTTTTTATGGAGGTTTCCTTACTGGGGGGTGGGAGTGGAATGTGGATGCTAAGGGTGATTAGCTTATGGTCAGACCTGACTAACAAGGGGGTGCCCATAGGTGTGGAGCATCCATTTCCCATGTTGGTAATGACCAGGTCTAGGATATTGGAGCCCCTGGTTTATTAGTTGATTAGATTAGTTGATCCAGGGTGTTGGAATTTATGAATTCCAAGAACCATTGGGCAAAGGTGTTGGTACATGGGTAGCTTTCCCAGTTAATGGCAGGGAAGTTAAAATCACCCAGTATTATGGTGTTTTGTTCAATCTTTCCAGTATGTTTAGAAAAGTGTAGTGAGAATTTTGGGGTATGTTGGGGGATCTGTAGCAAGCTACAATTTGCATTGCAGTCTTACCTAGTGTTAGTTGCACCTGGAGACTTTCAGACGCCTTGTATTGGGCAACTAGTCTGGTGGTGTGAATATCCTTGGTGAATATTGGCACTCCTCCACCTTTAGTGTTTTGGTCCTGGTTTGGTGGCTGAAAAGTGTCTACATAGGAAAACTATACATAGGTTGGCAGACAGAATTAGGGAGCATGTTATGGCCATAAAAAAGAAAGACAATAGTAATGCATTAGCCAGGCACTCTCAGAAATGTGTTGATTTTAAGAAATTTTAGTCTATGATGCTGGAAAAGGTCAATGGAGAAAGATTTACTGACACTTTCAATGTGGTTTTGGAATACTTAGAGCTCAAATGGCAGATATTTTTAGAGCAGATATTCCCCCTGGCATTAATGAGAAAATATCTATTAAATACTCTTTAAAGTTTAAGAATAATTGATTTTGTAAGGTATATATTAATACTTCTTATGGATTTTATATTAACACTTTGTTATATGGTTTTCTGGTAGGAATGAAGTAACAAACTTTTAACAAGAAGAAGAGATTAATTAATATTCATGTTTTTTTGTTAAATCTTGACTGTGATTGGTTGATTTGTAATTCATTTGATTAATTAGGTATAAAAGGAGGTTGCTTGAAGGTGGATGTAGTTTCTGAAGAAGTTCTGTTAATCAAATGAATAAAATTGCTTAAACCACTTCTGTGTCTGTCTGCCATTTTGTTTTTTAATGTTGCGATGCTGACTGCCAAGTATAACAACTCTGTAGGCAATAATCTAAATCTGTCTGTCCATTGTAATATACAACCTACCTCTGTGGGATTGTTTAAGCCATGACATGGCTTTGTACTCTATTCTGTGATATTGAGGAGTGCAGAGAGTGTTGCTGGAGATGGGGGATTCGCATCCTAAAGGTCAAACTGGCACTAGGTCCATATTTGTTCCTGACACTTTTCAGTGATCTCCATTAAAATGTATTTTTATCTTTTTGTATTATGTCTACTTTGAGAAATCATTCTGCAAAAATCTTCTGGGTAGTCAATAGACTGTGCAGTGTAGCCTGAGTGATAACTGAGAAGGTCTTTCAACTCATTGCACATTAGTTACATGTTTTCTAGCAGACAAAGTAAACTACATAAGAAAGAAGGTAATCGTCTGATTGCACAACTTGATTGCAATTGCTGTTTGTCAGGTCAGACATCCTATAGATGGGGTTGAGAATAAGTTTAATCTTGCCATCTTTGAAGAGTTCATGCAACCACTTCCAAGACTATCCCCCGGATTCAGCAAGCCCTGCACTGTGTGCTTCAGCAGGCAATATGTCTGCTGTGCGATCCAGGAATAAGCTGCAGGGATGTGCATGAGCGCTCCTGCACTAGTCCTGCATGGACTCAGCTCCTGTATGCAAATTACCCCACTTACTGGTAAAATCCATGCAAATGAGGTGAATTTGTGATCCGGGAAGCTATCAGCCGGCCGTGCAGGACTAGTGTAATCTGCAGAAATGTACTTGGTTAGTAACCGAGTACATTTCTGCAAACTACAAAACGGAGCCATGACAACTCCTAATAAAGAGTGTTTATTATGTTGAAAGTATGCCAATGGCCAAATATATGGCAAACATGGAAAACAGTTGAAAAAAATTAACTTTTATTTTACTTTAGCTAATTTCTGCTGTTTAAGCGTAGGGCAGGGTGCGCAAATGGGATGGGGTGAAAAAAAAAAAAAAAAAAAACTAAAATAAGCATTCTAACCAAAATCACAATTTTGCCATTATACTCAACGGCAGGCAGAAGACAACATAGCCAGGGAATGGTGGTTGCTAAGGGGGGAGACTCAGTGTGGGACCTGTAACTATGCATTAGCAGGCAATCCTATGCAAATTAGGGGAATGATACTGAATCCCAGAGTTCCCCTCATTGCTAGTCAGCACTCTACTGTGTAAGATCAGGAATAGCTTGGCGCAAGCCTAACAGTTAGCTGACATCATAGGGGTGTGTGTTAGGCATACTGTAAGTGGATTGTAGCCCTGTGGCTCAGGTTTGCCCTTAGCTTTGCAGAGCTAAGCAAGGGTGGTGTGTCTGAGGCTGCCTAGCACTCTTTACATTACCCACGTGGGTGTGCGCACCACACACCAGGTTTTAAAGGAGAAAAAACAGGAACTAGCAGCCCTGTGCACATTTGAGTACTGTGTTTGCATGGCATGCCCCTGGTCTTAAACAGGAAGGCAATGGAAAGGGAAAACAGCAGTAGTAAGGTAATCAGAGAGAACTAGCATAGTTGGCAGGTGAAATGTATCAGAATCAGCCAATTACACAGGCAGCAGACCAGCCCAGCCCAGAACACTACTATAAACTATGCAAACACCTTTCCCTCTGTTTTTTCCCACATACTCTACATCACGGTGTATACAAGTGGGGAAATGTTAACAAACAAAAACAATAAAATGATAGGGGCTGCAGTAGCTATCATACATCAACATGTGGAAGAGGCTGAGGGTGGTGAGGATGAGAATGCTGTCGACCAACCCACAGTGAGGAGATGGAGAAGAGTGTACAGACCCAAGATAACCTACCAGATGCTACATGAGCTGGAGATAGTGGAGCACTATAGGGTGGACAGGGACCTCCTACAGCAAATTGTTGAGCTGTGCCGGCCATGCTTGACACACAGAACTAACAGAGGGGAACCCATCCCAGTGGATACCAAGGTATGGGTAGGCCTAAGAAATATTAGCCACAGGTGTCTTCCAAAGGCCAACTGGAGATAACATGGGGATCTCACAGGCATCAGCATCCGGGGTACTCCAGTTCCTGGATGTCATGTCAGCACATGCCGGTGGGAACATATACTTCCCCAACACCCGTGAGAAGTTGGCCAGCAATATGCATCTCTTCCACCAAATAGCAGAATACCTTGAGGTAGTGGGTGCTATAGACTGCACGCACATACACATCAAAGCTCCACCTGGTGAGCAGGGTATGGCCTACATCAACCACAAGGGCTTCCCCTCCATCAACTACTATGTCGTGTCCAATGCCCCGGGCATAATAATGAATGTGTGTGCTGGCTGCCCCGGAAGCTATCACAATTCTCACATCTGGCATCTGACGCAGCTGTACCAAAGATTTGTCAGTGGGACATCCCTTTCAGTCACCTAGTGGGGGATTCTGGTTATGCATTGGACCTGTGGCTGATGACACCCATCAGAAATTCACACACATCCGAACAAGAACTCCATAATGAGGCACATGCACAGACCAGAAATATAATACAGCTGACCTCTCAACCATTCGGGGACAAATTTCAACAGAATCAGGGATAAGTCACGAAAAAATCAGGGACAATCAGGGACACTTTTAAAATATTAGTGCTATTAACATGAAACATTGACAGAATCAGAGCATATGAATTAATACACACTTTCTGAAGTAAAAGAAGTCTATAACTCTTAATTATTGTCATTATTCATTAAGTGTAATTCACCACCTTTCCTCCAAACGTCACTAGTTTTAGGAGGGATTAAGAAGGACAGAGCTAAAATTTGAGTCAAAATCAGGGACATCCCTGAAAATCAGGGACAGTTGAGAGGTAAATAGAGGATGTGTTTGGGATGCTCAAGTCACGGTTCTGATGCCTGGACACATCTGGTGGAGTCTTTCAATACTACCCAGTTACATTTACTCAAATTGTCATCATATGTGCCATGCTACACAATATGATCCTGCATAAACAGCTGTAGCAGGAACAGCATGGGGCAAGGCCACACAGTCCCCCACCATTGCCAAGGCCTGCACAGGCACAGAGTGACTTGGAGGAGGAACAACCTCAGCCTGCCCCAGTAGGCAGAAGGAGGTGTGCCCAGTATGCCCTGGCCTTGGCAAAAGGCAATGCATAGCACATACACTGACACAGTAGGGACCCAGGGAATTACACCTCTCTCTGACTCGCACATACAGTAAAAGGGATGCCAAACATGACACTACCTGTGCTCAACCATGTATAGGGAGTGTACTATGTGCATCTGACATAGGCAGCCTTCCAGCACCATCCTCAGTACTGGCACACCCACAAGGAAAGTCACTCTTCTTACCAGTTGCCAAATGGAGTAGTATGTGTTGTTATCTGTATCTGTGGTATGGATGTGAGCATGCAAGGGAATCAGGTGGCTGAATGGAATGCCAGCAGATAGTAGACACCTATAGTGGCAGCATGTGATCTGTAACAGACACTGGTGTCACCATAGTAGCCAGTACTACACATGTTGACAAAACCTACTGCAGGAAATGTGCTGGGCTACATGCGTGTCTATATGACAGACACATGCTAGTCAAGGAGGTTCACATACCCACCAACAGTCTCAGCCAGCAGGACCGGTGTAGACAAACACAAATGAAGGCTGTGCTAAGGCATCTGAATGATGGCTGTGGGTAACCCCCCCCCCTCCCAGGCCTACACAGACAGACTACATCAGTTCAGGCAGTGGGATGTGAGTTCTGAATGGTAAGAAGTCAGAAACTGATAGGTAGGTCAATCAAACCTAAACCTGTAGTACACTGATATGCCTCTAGTCAGCATGATAGGTTACAATACAGAATGAAATGGAGTACCTGACATACCCGTACAGCCATAGCAAATGTGTACAAGTGTCAGGTGTGCTCCCCTAATCCTATGTAGAAATGTAGAAACAGTCAGGTGTACCCCCCAATCCTATATAGAAATGTAGTAACAGTCTGGTGTGCCCCCCCCAATCCAATGTAGACATGTTGGAACAGTCAGGTGTCCCCCCCCAATCTTATGTAGAACTGTAGTAATAGTCAGGTGTGCCCTCCACCAATATGATGTAGACATGTAGTAACATTTATGTGTAGGTATAATACCAGTGGAGCACAGATGACCTGAGTTGCCCAAGGTAGCAGGATAGATTGTAGCATCTGTACAATATGCTAGTATGCATGTGTTAGGTTAGTGTGTGTTTCATAATGTGTGAAAGTGGTCAGTATGCATGCATGTTGAGGTTTGACCTGGTGGTCATTGCCCACTACTGCCGATGACAGGGCCAAGTCCTCACAACTGCAGTGCCAAAGACAATGCTTCCCAGTATAACACATTCTAGCAGTAAGCCACTGTAAATGTATGGTGTTAATATGTGTCACCATCTAAAAGATGGACATGGAATGACTGTTGGGCTAAATATACAAGCAGCACACAGGGAAAAGTACCCCAGACATACAGTGTATAATGTGTAACCCTAAAATGCCATACCCTTGGAATTGCATCACATTATCTGGGTTTGTTATAGGGAATACCGATGTTGTCTGGCCGAACACCTGCAGATCACAAAGGTGATAGGACCGATGTATTGAGAAACAGCTGATGTCCCTGCACAAGCCAGCATAACTGGAATGTCCCGTGCATATCTGTCAGTCAGATGCAAGTAGTGTCCATAGCATGCATGCACCCAGCTCACCTGACCACCATCTACAGGTACCTCTCCGGTCTTATCCCTGCTGTCGGGAATGTGTACAATATGATCCCCACCTGTGTATGGCAATAGCGAAAGAATGCAGCATGCAGTGCAGGTGTCCCATGCAGGTGTGCCCCTAGCTGTTAGCAGCACCCTGCCAGCATCCACACCATCTGATCAATACTGATAGAAAGTATTGGCATGAACATCTAGCACACCTACCCTGTCGCCCCAGGGGAATATACTGTATAGCAGTTTGGTACTGTAGGACTGACAGAATGCAACAGCCTGTTACAGCTGGCCTGCATCACCACCAAATGGCCTACTGGCCTCTTCCAAAGGCCTGCGTCTCACCCGTACTGCCAATGTATGTTATGACATGGACACCCAAATAACAACATTACACACTCCATATAACCCATATGCAAGGCCATGTGGACAAACCACAGTAACATGTCCACCATGTCCCACTGTATGAACTGTGGACCACCACCAAAACACAGCTGTGATGAGGTGATAACTATAGGGAAAGTGTCAGAGAATGTTTGCACAATGTATGGAAGAGGATAGAATAATAAAGGGGGGGCTGGAAGCATGAGCAGCATGGAATGAGCAAAGTCCAAAACACAGCCATGTGCACATACTATCCCTGGCTGCAAGCATAAACATGGGTGGCTACAAACCTGATCATACACCACAATAGGAGCAATATCCTGACTTATGACCCCTGCCTCTGGGTAACCTGTGTGAATCTGTACAGCTGTGAAGTATTGCCACAACAAGATGAGGCCATACTGTCACGTCGATGGATGTACAAGTATGGGATCCTCTGCCATCACTGTACCAAGGTGCTGAACTGGTTACACTGGCCCAGCAGCAAGTGTCTGCAACTCCCCCTCCAGAATGGCATAACGTTCCAGGAATATGTAGGTGTTTGACCACAATACTGGACACAGCTGCAGTCTCCCTGTGTTCCCCAGGACATCACTGCCAACAAAAATGTCTACCTGACAGTACTTGAGGACATAAAACATCACAGTGTATCACAGTACACATCTGAATATTTCTGCTAACACCAGTACCATGTAGCAGAAGAAGCAGAAACACAACCACATACACTAACCACTATCCCTTGCACAATTTGACCCCATATTGCCAACTGATCTACAGATATCCTGCAGAAACAGTTTGCTAGCTGTAGGTGTCAAACACAAAAGTTTGCACTGGAGTACAATCTACCTGGAATGGATCCACACATTCAATACAGGGCATACTGGGCATGCTCACACACTTAGAGAAATTAAGGCAATGTCAGACAACAACATACTGAAAGGTAATACTGGGCATGCTCATGCACTTATACAAATGAAGCCCATGTCTGCCAACATCAGTGGAACATAGATATCTGACAGTTGCAGATGTCAGTGCATACACTCCTCAGTATGCACCAGTCATGCTTTGCACACACATTGGACATGAATACACACATATATCCAAGGACAGCACACTATAATATGCCAAAAGTACACATACAGAGATGTGTGGAAGAGAGTGACAGTGACAAAGAGCCTTCCATCATGAGGCCTGTCCCACCCAGCACAAAGCCAAATGGCTAAAACAGCATGATGCGTAAATGCCACTCACTGTAGAAATTAGCCACTGGTATCCCTCAGCATTAAAGACTCTGTGGTGCTAGTGCTAGCTGTGCAACATGACTGTACAGGGCAGTAGTCATCTAGCAGTTGTATACAAGTACCTGTGGAATATAAACCTGTGTGTGCCTGAGTGTGGTATGTCTACCTCTACATGAATGGGTTATGGCCTGTGCACACACACTGCCCTCCCCATAGCCCTACTATGGCAAGCCTGCTGATGTAAGTCACTGTGAAATACACCTTTGGGGAAGAGATAGCCTTGTAATCTCTGTGGTGCATCCTATAACTGCGTAATGCTGAGGGTGATAAACTAGTTAGGTAGGAGTCTCGTGTGTGTGTGTGTGTGTGTGTGTGTGTGTGTGTGTGTGTGTGTGTGTGTGTGTGTGTGTGTGTGTGTGTGTGTGTGTGTGTGCATGTGTGTGTGTGTCTGTCTGTCTGTGTAGGGAGCAATGCTTTTTAGGCTAGCCACACTCACTACAAATCAAATGCCCTACTTTGGCAAGCCTGCTGATGTCATTCACTTTGAAATACACCTTTGGGAAAGGAATAGCCTAGTAATCTCTGTGGTACATCCTATTCCTGTGTAATGCTATAGTGTGATAAACTAGTTAGGTAGGAGTTCTAATCCCAGACATGGCAAGTGGGTGTGTCTCTGTCTGTTTAGGGAGCAATGCCTTTTTAGACTAGTCACACTCACTATGATCCAAATGCCCTACTTTGGCAATCCTGCTGATGTCATTCACTTTGAAATACACCTTTTGGGAAATAAATAGCCCAGTAATCTCTGCGGTGCATCCTATAACCGCATAATGCTGTTTTTTGATAAACTAATTAGGTAGGAGTTATAATCCCAGACATGGCAAGTGGTTCTAATCCCAGACATGGCAAGTGCATGTGTGTGTCTCTGTCTGTGTAGGGAACAATGCATTTTAGGCTAGTCACACTCTCTACAATACAAATGCCCTACTTTGGCAAGCCTGCTAATGTCATTCACTTTGAAATACACCTTTGGAAAAGGAATTGTCCAGTAATCTCAGTGGCACATCCTATAACTGCATAATTCTGTATTGCGATAAACTAATTAGGTAGGAGATCTAATCCCAGACATGACAATTGTTTGTGTGTGTCTCTGCCTGTGAAGGGAGCAATGCATTTTAGGCTAGTCATACTCACTACAATTCAAATGCCCTACTTTGGCAAGCCTGCTGATGTCATTCACTTTGAAATACACCTTTGGGAAAGAAATAGCCCAGTAATCTCTGTGGTGTATCCTATAACTGTGTAATTCTGTATTGTAATGAACTAGTTAGGTAGAAGGTCTAATCCCATACATGGCAACTGTGTGTGTGTGTGCGTGTGTGTCTCTGTTTATGTAGGGAGCAATGCTTTTTAGGCTAGTCACACTCACTACAATTCAAATGCCCTACTTTGGCAAGCCTGATGATGTCATTCACTTTGAAATGCACCTTTGAGGAAGGAGTAGTCTGTTAATCTCTGTGGTGCATCCTATAACAGCGTAATGCTGTAGTGTGATATAATACTTCTGTAGGCATTCTATTCCCAGACATGGCAAGTGTGGATGTTTGTGTGCGTGTTTGTTTGTCTGTGTAGGGTGCAATGCTTTTGAGGCCATTCACAGTCACTACAACCTCCATTGACCTATTTTGGCAATCCTGCTGATGTCATTCCCAGTGAAATACACCTTTGGGGAAGGCATAGGCCAGTAATCTCCATGGCACATCCAATAACAGCATAATGCTGTGGTGTGATATAGTACTTTGGTAGAGGTTCTATTCTCAGACATGGCAAGTGTGGATGTGTGTGTGCATGTTTTTTTGCCTGTGTAGGGTGCAATGCTTTTGAGGCCATTCACAGTCACTACAACCTCCATTGACCTACTTTGGCAAGTCTGTGATCTCATTCCGAGTGGAATACACCTTTGGGGAAGGACTACTCCAGTAATCTCTGTGGCGTATCTTATAACAGTGTAATGCTGTAGTGTGATATAGTAGTTTGATAGGAGTTCTATTCTCAGACATGGTAAGTGTGGATGTTTGTGTGTGTGTTTGTTTTTCTGTGCAGGGTGCAATGCTTTTCAGGCCATTTCCAGTCACTACAACCTCCATTGACCTTCTTTGTTAAGCCTGCTGATGTCATTCCCAGTGAAGTACACCTTTGGGGAAGGAGTAGTCCAATAATTTCCATGGCATGTCCTATAACTGTGTAATGCTGTAGTATGATGAACTAGTTAGGTAGGAATTCTAATCCCAGACATTGCATTGGTGTGTATGTGTGTGTGTGTATGTCTGTGTAGAGGTGGCTATGAGTGTGTAACAACTCGACACATTGCGGAGTGGGTTTTGCAAATTTCTTATATGGTGGCCCTATTACATGTCACAATGACTACCTTACAAGAATAACAGATATGAAATAGGCAAGAGGCTGGGGTGCCAATCCATACCCCTACATGTGACATCAAGGCCTAGCGAACAAAGTAAGCAACCCTTGTATTACCCATAGAACACTCTCAACCCATGTCTGATACACAAACACACTTCCCTAGGCAACAGCCGCTATATTGGTAATACCCTGCATATTGCTCACAGATAGTAACCATGGTGTGATAGCAGTGGACTACAGAGGGCATGGCACCCTGTACATCAGTACAATAGGCACATAATTGCAGGCAGTGCCCCTTCACTATATTCCCCACTGGACACCTGCAATAACTGTGGTGCCATCAGATGTGACCCACAAAGGACATATCATGCCTTAAACACATGATCTGCATGGACAGATGCCACTGACACCAGGGGATACCTGTATCATGCTATCAATGTAGGTGCAGGATCAACCTGCTGTCCATTACCAGTTCCCGCCACATGAGGCCAGGTCTGGAACATCTGATAACAATCTGTGTACACCGCATGGGCCAGACACCCCAGGTACAGTTCTACATGTCACTGTACACGCATGTGGGACGTGTGCACATCCCAGACACCATCCATTTCATGGACTATAGAACACATACATTGCAAGCATTGCACAGCACTGGCCATACACAATAGTAACCCAAGTGACTGGATGGTGAATATAGTACCCACCTATGTGGGCCAATCCAGAAATTACACCACTGAACCACACTGCAGACCATTGTCATGTGCCCTGATGCCAAGGTATACCCTTCACCTAGCCTTGTATAGCTTTCTGGCAGAGTCAACCACTACACATTCATGAAGCAATGCACCCGTGCATGTCAGTCGTGGCATCCTTTGATTGTGTGTGGTGTATGATGCTTTCGACCACATTCACACTCACTACAACTCCCACTGGCATACTGAAGCATGCTGTCTGATGTCAGACTTCTTCACATACCCTTTGCCCATATAACCTCTGGATAACCCCTGTGGTGCATGTGATACCTGCGCATTGCTGTCTTGTGGCAAACTAGTTAAGAAGTGTATTCCTGCCCTGCCAAGTGTGTCAATGTGTGTGAGTCCCTGAGAGAGTGTGGCTGTGTTGACGCTGATACCTGTTCATATGGACAGGCACGTGTACTACACCTACCGTATCACTACTATATCACTGTTGCAGATGTCACTCACCACCACATATATGTTTGGACAGCTCCCCAACATGTAAGCTATGTGGTTCATGCAGTAACTGCATAGACATGTGATAGCAATACATAGTCCATCAGGGGTTTGAAACCCTGTACTGCTAGGTGTATGACACAAACACGTTTAGGGTTTACCCTTCCACCCCCCTCCCTGACTTACTTTGTCTCTATCTGTCTTTCTCACTCCCTCTCTGGTGGATGTGGAGAAGTACACCTGCCTTGCTTAGGCAGCAGCTTGTGTTTTGTAAGTGATGCTCATGATCAGCTGATGGCCTCCGTACGAATTGCAGTTCTCCTCTAGCTGATTGCATGTGGAACAGCTGTGGTAACATTCCCATAGCCAATTGCATGGAAACACACTCCAATATCTAGGAACATCATGTTGGTCTTGGGCCTTTTCATTCACTGTGAGCAGGACCTAGATCTGGTGTTTGGCAAACAGCATCACAGATGTTTTTGGGATTTACCTGTAATAACATACACTGTGGAAAAATGCCAACAGACAGGAGGGGATGTGCCAGACATGACTACAGAATGGAAGTGTTGCTATTCTGCATTTGGAGTAATAGGTTCATAGGTTCATAGGTAGGTACTAGGCTATCTGCCCGAAGGCATTTATAAGCCTAGCCAGAATGTGATGGCTTTCACCACCCCCTTAGATTAGTTCCCTGTGCCTTTGTCCAGCAGGGCCACTGAAGTGATCCCCGAAGTAAACTTTCTGTTTTCCATCCACTCGTCAAGGTTTCTTTTGAAGAGTGTTAGTGAGAAGATCTGCCTAATGGAGATTGGAATCTTGTTCCAAAGCATGGAAAGTCTCTGGGACAGGAATTTATCCCTCCAGCACGTCCTATTTATTGTTGTGGTGAGGTTTAGATCCCTAAAGTGTGTGGCTCGAGGGGATAAAGTTTTCTTTAAGTGGAGCATGTCCATCAATTCTGGGTTGGACATGGCCTTGTATGTCAGGCAGAGATCACCTCTGAGTAGGCGGTATGCAACTGAGTACAACTGGAGTTTCTTCAATTGAGCTGCATAGGGCATCTGTTTGAGGCCAGTGATCCTCTTGGTGAGGTACTTCTGTGGTCTTTCCAGCTGTTGCAGGTATCTTGTAAGTACATCCCAAATGGAGTGTTGTACTCCATGATGGGTCTGATGAGTGATGAGTAGAGGGGCACAATGACCTCTTTTGATCTGAATGTGAACCCTTTTGTTATTAGTTAGGCCATGTAGAAGCATTTTCTAACCACTTTGGCAATGTGATTATCAAAGGTGAGATTACTATCTACTTGGGTCTCCAGATCCCTTATTACGTCTTCCATATTTAGGGGACTACCACCTATGTGGTAGTTTGTGGGTACTTTGTTTTTTTCCAAAGGTGATGACTATGCACCTTTTGTCATTTAGCTTGAGGCCATGATTTTGACACCAGGTATCCGTCTCAGTGAGACCCTTTTGGAGGATGTCTGTGTCAGCCAGAGAGTCAATTATAGCCCCTAGTTTGCAGTCATCTGTGAACTAGGTCAGCCATAGTCCTCCTGTGCTTGCCTGTACCTCTGAGAAGTATATGCTGAACAGGAGTGGTCCTAGGACTGAGCCTTGGGGAATGCCACTTGTAACCGGTTTAGAGTCGGACCTAGCTCCCGCAACTCTCACCATATGGGTTCTGTCCATCAGCCAGTTGGAAACCCATCGTGTGACATAGGGGTTTATGTACAGGCTGGCGAGCTTTTCTATAATACCAGAATGGGGAATGGTGTCGAAGGCCTTAGCGAGGTCTAGGTAGGCTGTATGTACCAACTTTCCCTCATCTATAGCCTTGGTAACTGTCTCAAAGAAGTCCACCAGGTGTAGGAGGCATGATCTGCCCTTAACAAAGCCGGACTGGGTAGGGTCCAGTGTTTGGAAGTTCGCAATGTCTCTGTTAAAGAGTTCCATGATGATGCCCTCCATAGCCTTGCAGACTATGCTAGTCAGGCTTATAGGGCGATAGTTCCCAGGCTCTGTTGTGGCTCCACCTTTGTGGAGCGGAATAACCGTTGCTGTGCGCCACTCTATGGATACATAGCCTGTGGTGAGGCTGAGTTTGAACAGTGTGTTTAGGTGAGGGGTTTGTTCATCTTTGAGCTCGTGTAGGATGCAGCCTGGGACACCATTCAGTCCCATTGATACTGTGTTTTTGGCTTTGGAGAGGGCTGTTTTAACCTGAGTGTCTGTGATTTTAGGGACTTTACATTCTTCTGGTATGGTTATGGGTCCTTTTGGGGGTGAGAGGGAGGGTGAAGATTTGCCGCTGATCCTGTCTGCCAGGGGATGTTGGTGGTATTGGTCAGTTCAGTGTATTTTGTGCCATTCTGCACTAACTCCAAGCAGATCTGAGCATTGCCACTTAGATTTTTGACATAGCTAAAGAATGCCTTGTGGTTATCTTTGGAGTACTTGGCAATTTTTCTTTCAAAGCTCGCCTTGGATGATGTTATGAGGGATCATAGTTTCTTGCTGATACTGATCAGGGATGTCTTCCCTTCTTGGGATTTTACTCTTTTCTGTACTAGTTTCCTCCTTCTATTGTATAGCTTGTTTATTGCAGGAGTCCACCAGACTGGTTTCCTTTTCTTGGAGGAGTGAGCTTTGGTTTTGCTTGGGATAGCACAATCCATGCATTCTTGTAGGTGCCCGTAGAATGCATTAGTAAAGGATTTTGCAGCTTGGACAGCATTATCCTTCAGCATGAGGGCTTTGAAACTTTCCACCTCAGTCTTAAGTAATGTGAAATTTACTTTTGAAAAGTTTTTCATGGTGGTTTCCTTGTCTGGGGGTGGGGGCGAAATGTGGATATCCAAAGTGATTTGTTTGTGGTCAGATCTAACCAGTGAGGGGTTGACCTCCAGTGTGGAACACCGGTCGCCCATGTTGGTGATGACCAGGTCCAATATGTTGTCACCTCTGGTGGGAGTGTTGACCAGTTGAACCAGGGTGTTTGAGTTTATAAATTCTAGGAAATGTTGGGCAAAGGAGTTAGTACTTGAGTAGTTCTCCCAGTTAATGTTTGAGTAATTGAAATCACCCAATATTAGGGTGTTTGGTAGGACCTTTATGTTTCCCAGTGTTTCCAGAAATGCGGAATGGGGGTCCTGGGACATGGTGGATGACCTGTAGCAAGCTACAATTTGAATTGCAGTTTTTCCCGATAGTTGCATGTGGATGATCTCTGAAGCATCATGCTGTGCCACTAACCTGGCGGTGTGGGTATCCTTGATGAATATGGATACGCCCCCGCCTTTTGTATTTCGGTTTGGGTTCTGCAGCTGAAATGTATGGTATGAGTTGTAGCCTGGTAGTGCTGGGGTGCTCTCTGAAACCTTAAACCAGGTTTCTGTTACTACACATATATCAATTTTTTCCATACTGAGGAGTGCCTCCAGTGTATGCATTTTGAGGTTTAGACTTCTAGCATTGAGTAACATTACCCTCAGTTTTTTGTTATTTGTGCTATTTACTGTGGTCAGTTTATCTTTTGAGCCTTGTCTAAAAAAGGCACTATGGGGGTGGAAAGAGCCTTGGCCAGTATTCGAAAGCCTAAGCGAGACAGGTACAAGCCATCTCTAGCGAAGCAGAATGGCTTGTCGAGCATGTCATCCCAGGAGGACAGACACTGGATCCCCTTTGAATGACACCAGAAACTTAGCCAATTGTTGAAATCAAGAATTGTTTCTTTATACCATGGTATCATTCTTGATGAGGGCAGGATGTTACTCATGGTCAGGGTCATATGGGCCTGGGCTATGTGATCAGAGTGCTCTTCCATGTATCTTTTCATGTAGTCCAGGGAGGTATGGCTCAAGTCATTCACACCAACATGGACAATGACAGAGTCATATTTGTACTTGTTCTGGAGTGACCTGAGTGCTTGTGTTATGTGGCAAATCCTGGCACCTGACAGGCAACTAACAGTAACCTTCTCTTTATTCAGCCTAGTGAGTGGGACGTCAGTGTGCCTGACTATAGTGTCACCTATTACTAGTATGTTGGGTATGTTATTTTGCCTTAAGGGCTGTGATTGCATGGCACACTGGTTTTGTGAAGTATGTGTTTCATGGCTTGTGTTGGGGGGGTGGAGGTTGCTTGGATGTTTGCTTGGGAGGTCTCTGTTGGTTTTGCAGATTTTTATTTAGAGCCTCCGAGTATGTTTTCATGTATTTATGTGTGTTTTTTGCCGGTGCTGGTTTAATGGGTCTATGTGAGACTGGTGGTGTGATGCAAGTATTTCCCTTCTCCTCTTGACTGTCTGATCCAGTCTTGGGTTGAGAGAGCTTAGCCTCCAATTTGGCTGTATAATTGCATCTCTCACATTTATTAGTGTTTGGTGGTAGGAGGAGAGGGCTATCTGTGTACATGACGCAGTTGTAACATTGCATCAAAATGCCCAGATTCAACAGTTGGACTGAAGAGTACCCCTAAAACTGCCCTTCGGATGTGCCTGGATAGGTACAGTGAACTGTTTTACTGGATTGCTTGTAAGGTTGAATAGAGAGCCTTGTTCTTCTGTACAGTACAGGAGGGTCTAGTGCTAGGGTTTATAAGTGCTTGCTATAAGTTGTGAGCAAGTGCCAGGCTGTGAAATGAATGACTTGAGTGCTTAAGTTGAAAGTTTGTCTAGTTCCAAGGGAAAATTTGAAGAGGAGACTTTATGGAGCTAGGAATAGTTTTATCCTAGCTAACCAGCGCTGCCGGTGCGCAAAACCAGACAAATGCGGTATTTATAGCAGGGAAATGAAAGAGATAGAAATTAGCCAAAAATGGCCAATAAACTACTAATTTCTGGGCTGAAACCACTCCTCCAGGGACAGATAGGCTGCTCAAAGCTCCCCTCTCTCACAGGTGAATAGAGAAACTTCCTTATATCCAAGTAAGGTATAGGCAAACACAGAGATTTGTAACACAGCCCTGAATTCAACACTGCACTAACTAATGTTGGTTTAACAGGGTGTATGTGGATATGGCTGGTGTACATGTTTTAATACCTGTCATGACAGTGCTATGTTTTGAGGAAACTCCCATCTGTAGGGTCATCTGCAGACTGGGCAGTGTGTGGAGCTTTTTGTTTCTTGTGTTACTCACAGAACACCTATCTGAGAACTGCAGAAGAATAGTGTGAGGATTGCATTCAGTACATGGTGACAGCCATGAGAATTACTGACTTCATATCCCTTATAGTTCATATGTCACAACAAACCCTTGTACTACAGTAAATGTATGAGGGTATCATGGCAACATGCCAATATTGGACCAGTGTTCATAGCTCCAGACACGAGTCTTTCAACCTTTGTACACGTGTCATGCAGTAAGAGGTGCGTATGTTATGTACACCATTATTTATTGACATCATACCTGATAACAAGCCAATCAGATATCAGACTGCTAGACATGTAATGTATAGTAGGGGTTGTTTCTAAGGACATAACTTGGGCATTCATACTTAGGGTGATTGTCGACAGTATGTGTATTGTGCATACGTACCTTGGGCTTGCACAGACTGTGGTAGATGCCATTGTTCTTGGTCCTGTTCTATTTGATGTTACATGCTGCTCCAGTGTATGGTACCTATTGGCTCACATGTCTGTAGGGCCAGACACACGTGTCCCATACCACAGACAGCTATCAGACCACACTGAGCTATGACCCAGAGTATGTAGGGTTAGTGTGTGAGTGGCACATATGAGGATGGTGTTTATCAGACAGTCCATATAGTGTCATATTAAGCTTGTGCACCATATGTGGCTGTGGCTGTGTTTGCATTGGTTGTGGGTATGCACTCTCTCACAGGTGTCTGTTACTCTGTGCTCTGACATGCATGTAGAGGCCACTATAATTGCAGATACATGTATATTCCCCCATACAAAATGTAGTCTAGTGTTGTGGCAGTCTGCCTGTAGTTTGCACAGTGCTTTGTGACATGCCTAGCAGCCTAGTGTAATTGCCCAGTGTGCTGTTATGTCCAGCTATTTGCAAGACATACTGCTGCCAGGCCACCATAACTGTTGTGTATTTCTGACAAAGCAGTGGGATTCTGTACAGATGTATGTCACTAACTACTCGAGTATGTGGCCATGTGACCTCTGCACCACCAGGTATTATGTGTCAGGACAGACTGGTGTGTGTGCATGCATAAACTGTGTGGGCATATGTAGTCTAATATTTACGTGATATACCCATGTACATGGCTATTAACATCCACATTGGGAGATGTGGTCCACATGTCTCACATGAAGGAGATATGTGTACACCTCTGGACTGCCACAGAGTGCCAGACTGTCCACATATATCGGTCATATCTCTGCTGTAGTCCACAGGATCATTACTGTGGTACTGTACTATGATGTCCTTAGGATGTCTGTCAGTAAGCAATGGCTCACATGTCAAAAGCAGATGTGACCTCCCACACACAACGTCTGTTAGGACAACCCCTATTACAGTAGCAACAGTCTACATATATACCTGCAAAACATATATGACACCCCCTTGCACGAAGAGGTTGGAACTGCTGCTGCTGAGGTAGGACTCCACTCCATGTTCTGGACATATGGTAAACATTTATGTATATATATTTATCCATATATCTATATAGAAATATACACATATACATATCTACATACATATATGGATATAGATATGTACATATATATACACACACACACATATATATATATATATATATATATATATATATATATATATATATATATATATATAAACACTCAAATATATACATATATACAGCAATATATGTCTTCTCATATACAGATACAGATACATATGCACGTATAGTTATGTTTATCTACATATATAGCAACATAAATAAATACATCTGAAGAGATATGTATGCACATATAGTTATAGATATCTACATATATATCAACATAAATATGTATATCTGTACACATAGGATATGTATGTATATATATATATATATATATAGATATATATATATATATATATATATATATATATATATATATATAGATATATATATATACAAAGAGATCTACAAATGGCCATACATATGATCCACTATACAGATGTCTAGACAGACATATGTATGAATATATGTGCATGTACATGTAGACATATATCAACATATGTATATATCCATATTCCTGTCATGTGTAAACATCATCGTTGTGTATAGCTTCCCAGATGTATCTCACCATATGTATCTAATATGTGTACATTATGATATAACAACATATGTGATGCACCAGTAATATCAATAACAACTACTACACAATTGTGAAAGTCAAAGCAATTGTTCAACACTGATCAATATGTGTAGTGACAGATATATTGGAAAAACAACAACTGTCTTCACAGTTGTTATGGCATAGTGGTTAACTGTTGTGACTATAGTGTACAGGGTTCTGGGTTCAAGACCTGCAAGGGCTGTTTATTTTTTTGCTAGTCAGAACAAGGGCTGTTGGATACAGAGTGGTTAAGGCAGTGTTGAGCAGCTTTAAGTGGGTTTGCGCGGGTTTGCGTGAAGCTAAACGGTGCAAAGGTACGGTTAAATGTATGAGCGCTTACAGCATGTAGGCTTCGCTTACCAGTGCACAAATCTGCTTAGCTGTTATATTGCAGCAATGCTGGCACCTGCTAAGCATGACTTAGCCCTGGTAACCAGTTCTCACCACCCAGTCTGATAGCATAGCAGGGTAATGACATCTGTAATAAGTGTATGTAATGCCCTGTACAATACATGCATCTATGTGCTGTCATTACAGTAGCAAGGGGTGTGAGAGTCATGTCTGGGACACACAAGTACATGAGACCTGTACAGCACTGTTATCCATGTGAATGTGTTACATACAGGGATAGTAACCCAGGGTATGTGCTGTCACACTGGCATGTAGTGTATCATAGTGGTACAACTGTTGACAGTGCTTTCCCAGGCATGAGTAGATTGCTACATGTAGTACTGACAACAAGCACACCTGCAGGCATAGCTGGACTCTGAGACCTCACTGTCATGTTCCTGGCATGTGAGCTGTGTCACAGTATATACCCCTACTGAATAATGATCCAACATGTAGAATGTAACTGTAGACTACCGTCTGTACAGCACATGTTAGTGAGGGCTTCTAACATGTAGTAACGGCATGCATATTGTTGTCAAATGTCTAGCTATCCACACATTCATCCTACTGCATAGCTACTTGCCAAGCTGATGTCTGTCAGTCCCTGAACAGATGTGCAGATGGCAGATATCCAGCTGTGATAGGTACAGGCAACCTATGCTTTATTGACACTGACATGTCTGCCCAGCTGTGTAATAACTGGCAAATATAGGAGACAACACCCTGTAGGCAGCACATGCCACAGGAACCTCAACTACACTGCCACAGTCAACAGAACATGCTTGGGTACAGGTCTCCATCACAGACACTAACCATGAGTTGTAATACATGTTGCATATATGTTAATTGGATCACCTCAGTGGCCATGTGCAGGAGGCACCCAGAGGATTTGCTGATGCATGTCACTCTCACCCTGAGGGTCACCACAGTGGTGTCTGTTGATAGATTGCCTTCTGGCACATGGCAGGTGGTATGATACCACTGTACACACATTCCCTACAGAACCCATCTCTGCATGGACAATAGCCAGGTACACAACTATGACCAACTGCAGCAATGCACCCCAGTGCTGACACATGTGTACATGTGCATTACTGAGGATAGGATTGTCTGTGTGTTACTACACCTGTAGTTGGGTATTCCATGAGGGCCTTCACAACCACTGCAACACCCATTACCATAGTCAGATGTGGCTGCTGCTGTATCAGACATTACATGTACCCTGTTGTGCTCCTCTCCCTATTGGCTACATGAGCCTTGCAGTACCAGCACAGCAGTGTTGTACAAATGGGTTGATAGGCATGGGATACCCATTGAGCTCTGACAAGTGTGTGTATGTGTGCATGTCTGTATATCTGAAGGGTACAGCATTCCGAGACCACATGCTCCTATTACAATACACATTACCACACAGTAGTACAGATAGTGTTGTTGCTGCCCATAGGTGAGGCATGACAATGCAACACCCTACTATGCCTGTGGCATGTGCATTAGATGCATATTCCTGCAGTACCACTGTTGTGATATACAATGGGTTGTATTACAGTCATTGGCAATGTGTGACTGTGGGTATGTCAGAGTGTCATCATGGGTTCCAGTGAGTACAATATCCACTGGGGATGCGGGTGCTGTGTACACTATTACACCATAGTACACCTGGTATATGTCCCATGTAGCACTTTATGGTTACCACTGTCACCATCACCCATACAGGTAACTGATACCACAATCCAGGGCAGTAATGCATGTGTTGTGTGCAGCCTACCTGTAACACACTGGACACATGGACAAGTTAGTTAGCACTGCTAGGCCAAGGTCTCTCGAATGTGTGACTGCCTGTTATAGGTTCATAGATTAGTACTAAGCTAACTGCCATTTTTTTTTTTAGCCACTATCCCCTTGTGAGATTCAAACCCTGCACCTTGTGTTTGTAAGGCAAACACCTTAACCATTAGGCCACCCTCCCACCCGTGTTATGTGTCCGTTAATGTGTATATGATGGTATGTCACACTGTGTGTTGTCCATATACAACCATTACGCCCCCCCTTACCATACTGTACATGTCTGGGGATGTTCTGCATGTAACATGTAACCTGAAACACACCTCACCCTACATGCTGTGTGGTTTATGCAATGAAAGCCACACAGTTCAGTAGCGCTACATACCTAGGAAGGGATCTAGTCCCAGTGTTGCCAAGTAAGAATGTAAGTGCATGTGGATGGGGCTACATCAGGTTGCAGATTGTACATGTCCCAGCGAGTCACATGTCCATGAGGCACAGACAATAACTGTTATACAAACCTGTGGCATGTGTTCAACTGTACCCCGGATATGTCACAGCCATGGTGTCACCACAGTGCCATACACCTTGTGGAATATGACTGCAGACCATCCTCCTGCTGACACATGTACACCTGCAGCACAAATGGATAACATTATGGAGACCACAATCACCCAGTGTAACTAGCAGCTATAATGCATCATTGTTGGATTTCTACACTACCTGACATGTATGCATTAAACATTACTCTTGACAACATGTTACACTGCAGTACATTGGTACACTGTAGTACAGTCACCGTGTGCATCAGAACCATATTAGCCTGTCCCTGCATTGATGTTATTGATGACAGGGATGTGGCACATGTATCTTCATATGCACAGGTTGTGTTGTTGGTTTGCCAGTTGCCGAGGGTGGGCCATACATTTGACACCATGTGTGTGGGTGAGGGGTGTAATTAGTTGAACTGGACATTGTGATGTGGTGTGTGTAGGTATGGGGTTGCCCTAGGTATGTTCATATAGAGTGTGGGTATGCATGCACACAGTTCTGCCATGTGGCTGCCCTATACAGGTGTTTATGGACAGCCGCAGCCCATACCTGACAGGGTGTGCAGTTCACCACCTCCGGCCATAGACACGTGGACTGTGCCAGCCAGGGGTTCCATGGGCATGTCCAGGTACAGGCCTTGATGTGCTACTCTCCCTTGATGATGACAGATGTCCGTTGGAACCAGATCCCTCCTAGGACTGGCCAGGACCATGTGCTCATGGCCTGCTGTGGTGTGGTGTGTACAGTGCCCCCCTGCAGTGCTAGGGCTGGTATTGCCACTACAGGAACACCTTGGTGTCCCAGTATGTCCACGTTGACCACCAGCTGTTGGTGTTGCTGGCCTACATCCACGCTGCCATCGCTGCACTCACACCACAAGTTCAAGCATGGTCAAACCACGGTTGGTGATTCCCATCATCTCACCAAACCATCTATCCATGACCTTGGGATGAGCACAGAGGGCACAAGACAGTTCTTGGAAGTTGTCACTTGCAGACGTGAGAGCAGCCCTCTGCAGCCTCAGGCCCTGTCTTGTGTACAGTTCCATATGTGCCTGCACCCCCATGACAGCCTGAAACATGCACCTAGTGGTACCAGTTGTGGTGCTTCTGCCAGAGGCATGATGAACAGCGGCCCTACCAGGAGCACCCTGGAACATCTGCCTATGTGGTGCCCTGCTGGACATCTGGCTATGCCTGCTGTGACCAGACACAGTAGGCATAGTTACCACACTCTCCTGTGCACTGCCACCAACCACCAACTGTCCATCTGCTATGGCCACTGGTCATGGGGTATGTATTGGCACTGGAACTGTGTACGGGGTTGGGGTGGCTAAGAGAGGGAGGACAAATGATGGTGCTGTTTCAGCCCCTGACAACTCCACCTGTGCCTTAACAATACTATCATCATCTTCGGTGTCTCTATGGACACCAGCATTAGATTAGATGCATGAGGGACCCTGACCCACCTCACCATCTGTGGGGGGAAACAAGAAATGCACTTTAAAACCTGTACAGCATTGCATAACACTACACACATACACACACACACACACACACACACACACACACACACACACACACACACACACACACACACACACACACACACACATTGCACCTTAATACCTATCTGTCTGTGATTTTACAGACAGTCCCATATTTATTCCCATAAATTCCCCATCCTGCATCACACTTGGTAACATAGGTTCATAGGTTCATACTAGGCTATTTGCCCGAGGGCATTTATAAGCCTAGCCAGAGTGTGTTTGGCTTTCGCCACCCATGTTAAATTAATTTTGCTATGCCCTTTTTCGGGGTTAGTATACTGTGCCTCTATCTAACAGTGACACAGAAGTGATACCCGGGGTAAACCTACTATCTCCCATCCACTCATCAAGATTCCTCTTGAAGAGAGTCAATGAGGGACTCTGCCTAACCTGGACTGGGATTTTATTCCAGAGTGAAGGGTGCCTCTGAGTTATGAATCTGTCCCTCCAGCATGTCCTATTTATTTCAGTGCTGAGATTGAAGTCTCTCGAGCAGATAGCTCGATGGGATTTGGATTTTCTGAGGTGCAGCATGTCCATTAATTCCGGGTTGGACATGGCTTTATACGTCAGGCACAGATCACCTCTAAGCAGGCAGTATGCCACTGAGTAGAGCTGGAGTTTCTTTAACCGGTCAGCATATGGCATCTGTTTGAGCCCTTTGATCCTCTTGGTGAGGTACTTTTGGGGTCTTTCCAGTTGCTGCAGGTTTCTGGTAAGGTGCATCCCAAAAGGGGCATTGTACTCAATTATGGGCTTAATGAGGGATGAGTAAAGAGGCACAATGACCTCCCTTGATCTAGATGTGAATCCCTTCATGATTAGGTGGGCTGTATAAAATGTTTTTCTAACCACTTTGGCCACGTGGTTGTCAAATGAGAGATTGCTATCAACTTGGGTCCCCAGGTCCCTAATTACTTCTTCTGTACTTAATGGATTACCACCTATGCGTAATTTGTGGGCACTTTGTTTTTGCCAAAGAGGATGACTATACACTTTTTGGCATTTAGCTTGAGGCCATGACTCTGGCACCAGTTGTCTGTTTCTATGAGGCCCTTTTGGAGGATGCTTGTGTCGTCTGGAGAGTTGATTATGGCGCCCAGTTTGCAGTCATTCATTAATACCACTCATTAATGTATCATTCCATTAAATGCCTAGACAAGTAATTACAACACAAGACCTGTTACTCCATTACCTCCTTGACCTGAGTGGAGTGATTTTACATGGCCTCACTGCTGTCATTCAGTGTTCACCCTGTGTATGTGCAGACATCATGAGCATGGCCCATATATGTGAGGGGTTACTACGTTCACTCCATAATGTCACGCACTGGAGTGCCATGTGTAAGTATTGCTTGGTACATGCCAGATATGCTGCTTAATCAACCTATCATGTGACAACTGTAGTATATGGATACACTCCCTGGTGTTGTCTATTAATTCCCCAATGCATCTGTACTGCTGCATACATAGGTTGTCATTCACCTTTCTGCTGAATGCAATATTAAGGGTATACCTGCTGTCTACTTTCCCTCCCAGTGCATGTTCCATGCTGCAGACCTTATTATACTATCAGCTGTCCTGTGATTACACATCAGACAAGTATTCCTGGTGTGTCACGTGTCAGTCCATGTCCATGTACTGCACAATCTCAAAGGGAAGTACTGCTGTATGAACAACCTTACAATCACACATGTGCATACATGGACACCCACACAAACACACACATGCACACACACACATCCTACATGCATCAACCTCCCTCCACTTCACCAGAGTGAACCTACAGACAAAATAACCACCCCCACACACATACAGGTGAGGTTGCACAAATATAGTACACACAGTCCTCCCATTACCCATCTGTCAACATGCATAACATATGGTACACAACAGCATGCAGTGCAGCTATAGTCAATCCATGCTAGCAACAGTATACATGTGTGTGATGCATGGGCTGTGTTAGTAGGTGATGCCCCTTCCCCTGAAAACCACTGCACCCATGTACGCAGTATTGCTGTGCACTAGTTCTGCAGCCTGCCATGTACTGTGCGCCAAACCTCACAGGTGTACAACCCATTGCTGAATGTGTAGTACTGTGTCAGTTATGTCAGCATTAATGCTCACAGCCCCTATGTTTTTGGGCATCACATACCTGGGATGATATGTGGACAGATGTCATTTGTGAGTGCCTGATGTCTGGTTTACAGATCTCAACATCAGCGGACCATGTATGACCAATCCAGTGCTGTTACACTGACAACCATCAGACCACACCATGGCTATGGGGAGTGTACACACCCTTACTGATATGAAGCACCCTTCCTTGATCTGCCATGGGACCACATCACCACATATATTAACAGTACATGAGCCCGATATGTGACTTCTGTCCTGTACATTCACATGCAGTGTCTACAAAATGCGTTAGGTGTGCGGATGCTAACCACGATGCATACACTCTGTGTGTGCATATGTGTGCACACCCTTATCATGACGGTTTGTTGCACCTATTGTTATGTGTACTACAGCAGTCACTATTCCTGGCAGGGGTATACTAGCATGGGCCATCTGCATTTGCCAGTGTATAGTCAGACTGCCCTACACGTCCCCCAAATCTGCATGATTGCAAGGTCTTCTCATGTGCACATCCCTTGGTGTTCACACACTGCCATCACTATTGCTGTGGGGGTAAGGTTACGTCTGTCACAGTTCCTGAACCTGACTGTGTACAGATACAGCCATTCTTAGCATCCTTTGGATCCCTTCTGCAGTGCACTGGTGTGTCATGCTGACACACCCACCCCACCTTCAGCCTTTTTGCAGATGCTTGACAAGTATGGCCTACACATGTGTGTCAGTTTGCAGTGTCCCATACACAGAACACCACATGTTACAGCCTAGTTCTAGCTAATAATGTGGACCACAGTAGTACGTTATGCCATAGTGTACATCTGTAACAGTTGCCATTATAATACTGGTATATACACTGTTGTTGCACTGTATAAGGGTGATGTTTCACACATGTCCCTACTGTATGCCATGTGTCACACCATTATGTTAATCCCTGTGGACACATTTTGCAATGACAAGATGTTAGCTATCTTGCAGGTGTCTGACATACCCTTCCAATACCCCATCATGGTCACCACTGTGATGCAGTGCATTTAATAGCAACAATATATGAACATGAACAGCATACATTATGGGTAGGTGTGTTAGATGTGTGCATGGAATATACCATAGCCATTATATGCCCAGTGTATTGGCAAGCATCAACATAAACCATACTCACCAGCTACAGGCTGCTGCCTTGGTGGTATACCAGAGGGACCTACATAATAGTGTGAGAGATGCAATGTCAGTGGCCACAGCTGTGGCATTGCTACAGGGTGGGTGCAACATTACTGTACATCAACAGTACAAGTCCACAATAATACCACTTATGCATATCTGTTTATTACTACTATGCAGCAGCAAACTATATATATGATGTCAGATACGCATGATCTATCTGTACAGATGGGGATGCATACACACCAGTGGTCTACTGATGCACCCTGTGGCCTTACCTGCATGCTCCTGAGCCGGTGTGTGGGTAGCACCCACCTCCACAATGATGTCTGGCAGTTGTTGGTTGTGTGGATGGGCAGGTGCCACAAGGCTGGCGAGGAGCTCCTCAACGTGTGTCAGGGGAGGATGGATGGCATGACCTCCTCCCTGTTGAGAGGTGATCCCCCCAGATTGCAGCAGCACACTGAGAGGCATTGCGAAGCAGGTCAGAAAAATGATGCCAGACCTGCTCATAACTGCAGTTATGCAGTCTGACATCACAGACCATGTGGACTAGGTCATTCCACAGGGCAGTCTGCTCCTGCTGCTCATGGGTGGCAAGGCCAAACAGGGCAGTGTAGTGCTGGATAAGATAGTTCAGCACAATGTCGTTTTCAGCCGCTGAATATGCAGGTAGGCATCCATGGGCCATCTTGCCTGAAAGATATAAAGATGGAAACAGGTCAGA
Source organism: Protopterus annectens (assembly GCF_019279795.1). NCBI lineage: Eukaryota > Metazoa > Chordata > Ceratodontiformes > Protopteridae > Protopterus > Protopterus annectens. The sequence goes on from NC_056738.1 coordinate 228,089,483, forward strand.
ACAACTCATACAGCAAGGTTACCATAGTTCTTAATAGACATCTCTGTCACCCTCCCCCACCATATCAGTGTCAACAAACTGTTCACACAACTCAATAGGTATGGCTACAGCTTATCTACCAGTGGGACATATATTGTATTGTACCACACTTTGTGTTATGTGTTTGTAGCATTGTTCCCTGTGCAGACACTAGCATTGCTGGCCTGTTACGGACTATCCACCTGCATGCCATTGTCAGGGCCACTATGGTTCCATATATGCATGTGGCATGCTTGCTATGTGATTGCTGCACATCTCACATTTTTTGTTATTGGAGATATCTATGCATGCTGTTGGACATGTTCCGGGATTGTGTAGACTATTACTACCCACATATGTTCTATGACAGTGACACAATAGCATGTTTAGGGAATATTTGCCATCAGAATCACCTCTCCAGCCTCATCTGGCCATGTTACCAGGCCACATCACATATGGGACCCACACTGGGGCCTCCTCATCTACTGGTCCAGCACTACTTTCAGGCGAAACCACCTCAAGGGATGTTGTCCCCCCCCAGGGGCACACACGGACATGATCCTGTCACTCGAGGTCAGGTCCAGGGTCTGTTCCATAGGGGGCTCCACAGACACTTGTGGGATGTGCTATATCAAGTTGATGCACCCAGTACACATTCACAGTGTCCACATGCTCCTCCTGCTCAGCCTCCATGCCAGGCGCCTTCAGTACCATGGACTGCTGTTGTGAGTAGCAATGGATGGGAGGCTTGTTCCCATTGTTTCCATATGGGACCCCATGGGACTTCCACATCACAGATCACACACACCATCCAGGATGTTTACCCACCACATGTGTCATATACTACCCCTGTAGGCTGTCCTCTATATCTACCAACCCGGACCACATCCACAAATATACCTGCCATACTTCCCCATATTCCCATTTGCTACTTCACAGACAAGGACAATGTGGTCCCAACAAGGGATTCACATATGACATACCCATTCATGTTGCACACAGTTACAGCTGTATGTATCTGCGTGTATTGCTATGTGTGCTGTTCCCTCGCACATAGCATGCAGCACTGTGATGGTAATATAGGGGACATGTATTTACATACATATATATATATATATGTGTGTGTGTGTGTGTGTGTGTGTGTGTGTGTGTGTGTGTGTGTGTGTGTGTGTGTGTGTGTGTGTGCGTGTGTGTGTAGATATATATTATGTTGTATATATGTGTTTATATATGCATCTACATATGGATATCTGTATATCTGTAGACATACATGTATATATATATATATATATATATATATATATATATATATATATATATATATATATACACACACATATACATACCTATATGTAGGGCACATTCAGACATCAGGTCCACAATCTCAAAACTCCTTCCTGCACAGTTGCACTGTTCTGCCTTGCTACAACACAGACAGGTGCTACATATGGATGCAGCCTAACATTATGGGGGTATATATAGGGCCAGATTGCAGGTAACCCTATTACACACCTATGGCATTTCACCATGCTACAATACATGTTATCTTGAGTGTTCTGCAAGTGGTGGGCTCTGGAACCCACTTGCCCATCATTATGGCATTCCCTCCACCACCAGCTATTGGCCACAGTACAATACATCCCTTCCATTACACACCACCCACTATAGTGGCATACATCTTGTCAGTTGGTGCTGCTCTACACAGTTGATGGGTATGGCCCACTACCCAAAGGGACAGACTCTAATTTCCATAGTATTTGTTCAGCTGAGGATCATTACAACAACAACACTTGATGGCACATGTATTTCATTCCACATCATCTACCCCATTATTAACGACCAAGTACTACAGTCAATTACATGCATATATACTTCACATACCTGTTGTGGGGATGAGGTCTGTTGTGGATAGTGTCCTTGTAGGAAGCAATTTTTTTCACTCCTTAGCCTGCTTCCTTTGTTTTCTTTTTTGGTGTGGTTGTGGTTCTGGATCTGTTTTCTATTTGTTTTCTCTTTCCCTTTCTCTCTCTATGTCTCTCTCTCTCTCTCTCTCTCCCCAGTAAATGGATTGAACTGCTTGGAATAGATTGCAGCATTTTGTGGATGATGCACAAGATCAGGTGATAGCCTCTGCACCAATCAGTGACCTCCACTTGGTACCTGCATGCAGCATGCTGTGTAGTACTTCCAATTACCACTGTCATGGCAACCCACTACCATAAATCCCTACATCATGTGGGCGTGGTCCCTTTAACTTTCGTGTATGGTGAACATCCTTCCTGTGTGTGGGCAGCAGTGTTAGCAGGTAGTAATACCTCTTACAAGAGAACTTGCACACTCAGGCCAGCTACATATTTGTATAAGGTTCCAAAACTACAGAGTGTAAGTACTTTTGTTGTATGCATTGTATAGCAGCAGTGTTACAGGATTTGTGTGTACATTCTAGTTTAACACAGACTGCAGTCTGTCTGCATAGCTCTCAACTGTATGCCTATCCACTTGATGGCCAGAGGTGTGCGTGTTATGTTTTGCCTGTCTCCCACACAGGTCTTGTGTCAGATATATCATTGGCTTTGTGTGTGTGTTGAGTGCTATTAGTACGTGGCTACATCAATTTGTGTTTCTGACTTCAGATTCCTGACTAAGGGTATGTTGCAGACTATCCTGTAACACTAGCAACTTGCTTAGTGTATGACAACACTATTTCACATATGGGCCTGTGTTCTATATGGGCCTGTGGTCTAGACTCTGCCCTCCACCTACATACCAGGCTTTGTCCATATGACATGCTGTCAGTGGTTGTTATGTAGTGGCCTGTGAGGATGTCATGCTGCCATTCCTGCCATCATTCCACTGCTGTTGTGGCCCCAAAACATATTGTGGGGTTGGATCCATGTATGTGTGGACTTCATCTGCACAATACATGTGTGCCCTTATGCAGTCCAGAGGCCAGTGTATGTAGCAGTGGTATATGGCCCTGTATGTCAGTCTGTGGGGGGTGGGGATGCACCATCATTAACCTAGGCTGTTACAACTTGTGACGGGTATCAGGGATAAGTTGCCTTAAAGTATCTGGATGTACATTACCATACAATTCACCTTGGGTAAATGCAAGCCTACTGCTTCCTGCCATCAGACTGCTCTGTTTGTCAGTGTGATGGTTTCAGTTATGCCTTTTATGTTACAGACACATCCCATTGTGTCAGTTGAGGTCTTTACCCCATAGGGATTGTGTACAGTATTGATAGAGGCTGCTGGACTAAATATCTGCATTACTTGCTGTTAATTGATTGTTATCCTGTGGCCCAGTCTTTCTTTACTATTGTACTACTTGAAGGCCTTGGCCTGGACAGCAACATATGTAATGTTTTCTGGAATACTGTATTAATTTCTCTGTTTGACAGTTGCAGTCATCTGTTTATATGTATTTCAGAGTCTAAACAGCTATATGGTATGGCATATGCAACTGTAATATTACAGAAATAAAGCTTTCTCATGTATGCAAACCTGTGGTGATATATCCATTGACCTCTCTGTGGGTATATGTTACAGGCAACAATTGCCTTTTGTATGGGTGACTCATACAGTGTTCAGTTAGTAAGGTGCCAACTGTAGGCATACTGTCTCTTCCATATGGTGTGCACCCTCTACATATACATCTTCTTATGCATATCTCTGTGTGTGTATGTGTAATTACATATCTCTCTCTATACCATACCAGCCTGATATCATACAGGTGGGATGGATTACTGTTAACATCTTTGTGCCCATATTGCGTCAGGTCCTCGTTATGGGATTTGAAACAGTTGGTATTGTATTGCAGGGCAGACCTGTTTGGCTGCGGGGGGCGGGATATCAATACGTACAAGACGTATGTTGCTTGGGCCCCATCACCCCCATTAACAGTGAATGTGGTCATATATGTATTTGTTATGTTTTATTTTATATCTATAGATATATATATATCTGTATATACACACACACACATATAAATATATATATATATATATATATATATATACTTACAGATATATATATATATATATATATATATATATATATATATATATATATATATATATATATTGCTGTATATAAATATAGCCATATATGTAACATATATATCTATACATGTATGTATATATATATATATATATATATATATATATATATATATATATATATATATATATAGACATATGTATATATATATATATATATATATATATATATATATATATATATATATATATATATATATATATATATATATATATATATATATAGATATATATAGATATATATCAATATAAAAACTTCTTCAACTATTGTATAGTGGATGAAATAAAACTCACAGACACTAAACAGTTCATTAAGCTTTCGCTCTTATTAGATGAAAGAGCTTCCTCAGAATAAGTAATATAACAACAATTACAGTATATATACTGAATTTATCATATGTGGGTACATTAACCAATGAAAGTGATCAAAACATATATATATATATATATAGATATATTTATATATATAGATATGTATATATCTATTTAGGTATAAATATATATACGCACACACATACATCTACATGTATAAATACATTTCCTGTACTGTTGAATGACTGTGCTGGATGATATGTTTGTGAAAACATCAGGGTGATGTGTATCTGACATAATTTAGTGGTAGATCACTTTGGCTATGGTGCGCAGCACCCTGGGCTCGAGCCTTGCCGAGGCTGTTTTTTTTTTGCTGGGCAGGACAAGGGCAATTGGATACAGAGTGATTAAGGCACATTTAAGTAGTTGTAAGTGGGTTTGCGCGGGTTTGCGCAGAAGTAAGCACTACTAACTTCCAGTTGCAGTGTCTTATACCCAGTTAGCTTCTAAATTGCTTATCCTGTGTAGGCATTGCTTACCCCCATGCAAACAAGCTAAAACATGCTTACTACTGCTTAAAAGTACTTACTCCCACTTACCCCCGTGCTAATTTCTTTAAAAGAAAAGAAAAAATGGTTGATAGGAAAGTGGTGAAAAGGGGGCACAAAGAGGGAAAGACACTAGGGAAAATAGCTAGGGATGTGCAGGAAGGTCTGCCCATTTCTTCTACAGCAACAGCTGTGCATATACACTGAATTTGGAGAAAGATTTGGACACTCATACCCCTGAGAGAAGGTTGAGGAGAACAATAATATGCTGTTAAGCCAATTAGACCAGATTACATGTGTCCAGTGGAAATGTGTGCAAAATGGACAGCTATGTATGGGGCGAGATTTTTTTTTTTTTAATTTGGGAACAGATTGCCCTTTTTTCAGGTGAGAGTGGGATGTTGAAGGGAGATGGTAGGTATATTTGGGGAGGTAGGTTGGGTAGGTTAACAGACAACACAAGCAAGATGCAAACAAGGGCAGCATATTACACATTTGGGGGGGTAAACACCTTGATGGGGAGGGGTGTTGGGAAATCAAAGCCCATGAGCTCCCTAGTAGAAACAGTGGAACTGAGGTCCCCACCCATGGGCAGTCACCACTGCACCTTCACAGCCCCAAAGGTGGCTGTGCTGGGGCTGAGTCGGAGAGCCAGGCCGAACCTCTGGTCATGACACACAGCCCTCAAGCTGGCGTATCAGATCTCCAAACTCCCTGTGGAGCTCGCTAAGCACCATGCCCCAGTCGTGGCTATGGTTGACAGTGTCCTGCCTGTGCCCACTCCAAGGGGGGATGAGCCCCATCCCCTGAGGTGGTTCCACCCGAAGGTGGTGCAGGACCAGCAGACGAGGAGGTCCCGGGGTGTGCACCAGACATGCTGGTGCCCAGTGCCACTGCCAGGTGAGGTGGGACAGGTGGGTCCACTGGGACCTGCATTCCCATACGTGATATGGTGTTTATGTTTTATCAACATATGTAGGTTAGTAATAGTCAACCCATTGCAGGATTAGGTATAACAGCATGCATAGATATTCCCATTAACCCAAACACCAGATATGGAACAGTTGCATAGCAAACAGAACACATGCATAAATGGGACCACAGTGATAATTACAGCAACATGCAGGTACATTGATGGCACCATGACATCAATGTGGGAGTATTTCAACATAGCACATGCATATAAACAGATTTAAATAATTATTGCACAATAGGACATATGTCCCAACATTACAGTTAAGTCAGCACATACCAATTGAGTTGGGTATTTAGTTTATTGTTGCAGATATGGTGGGGGGTGTCAATTAACAACTAGTATATTCCTGTAATTTGCATTACTTTCCTAGTCAGTGCTGTTATCTGTATCTTACAAGTATTAGTACACTACCCTATTGCCTTACTGTGGACAGTGGTATGGCTGTCGACAACTATATACATTAACTGATTTTATCTGCAGTGTACACCTCTTACCTGGTATACCTGTGGAGGAATTGTTTGTTAATACTAACTGTTTCTACACATACACCCAGGTTCCAGGTTGATTTTATGCACATACCTGTCCATCTCTTTTTGCACAGACTCTGGGCATGTCTTGACCACATGCAGGTGAACCGGGACATATTTCGACTATTACCCTCTTAAACCTATAGTGAATTACAACTCTGTTATACAGGATTTCCTAGACAGTTATATTATGTAGTACAGTGTGGGTGACAGTGATGAGTGATACCTTATTATTCAGAGCAACTGCAACACTAACAATGCCATACAATAGCAGACTACACAGTGCCAGTACAGGATATCAATCTTTTATTTCTAGGCAAAGTGTTCGAATCTGACAGACCTGCGGGAGCAATGTTTGTTAGCACTACCTGAATGTTACCACACAAATTACCGGATTACACATTAGTATTATGCACATACATTTCACTCTGTTACTATACACACTCTGGCCACAGCTTGAAAACATGAGGGTGTAGATGGGACATACTTGGCCTATTACTCTCATAACATTTTGGGGAGTTGATAGAGTGACAAGTTTCTTCTCATAGATGTCTGACAATCAGTTGTCTTTCTTGTTTGCTGCCTAGACATCTGGGATCATCACACTGATTTCCCAGGGGGACAGGGTGACAGGCAGAAGATATGGGCCAAATTACTGGACATTCTGGACATATCTGTACAGTTGTGGGGTATAATTCTGTATGCAGCCTGCTACCACTCCCAGGATTCAGACCATGGCTGTGTCTGCTAAAAATAAAACACTGTTCATCACAGTTGTGTGTGCTATATAGATATTCCTGTGTATCTCTTATCTGATTTCTGTCTATAATTCTCCTGTGGTTTTACATTCTGACCTTGTATTACAACACTCTTATACAGGATTTTCTAGACAGTTATACTATGTAGCACCATGTGAGTGACAGTGATGAGTAATACGTTATTATTCATAGCACCTGCAACACTAACAATACCACACAATACCAGAGTAAACAGTACCAGTACAGGGTATCAATCTTTTATTTCTGTGCACAGTGTACCAATCCGACAGACCTGTGAGAACAATGTTTGTTAGGAGTACCTGAATGTTGCCACACAAATTATCAGATTACACATTAGTATTATGCACATACATCTCACTCTGTTACTGTACACACTCTGGTCACAGCTTGACAACATGGGAGTGTAGATGGGACATACTTAGATTATTACTCTCATAACATTTTGGGGAGTTGCTAGAGTGACAGGTTTGTTCTTATAGATGTGTGACAATCAGTTGTATTTCTTGTTTGCTGCCTAAATGTCTGGGATCATCCCACTGATTTTGCAGGGGGGCAGGGTGACAAGCAGCAGATATTGGCCGATTTACTGGACATTCTGGACATATCTGTACAGTTGTGTGGTAGGATTCTATATGCAGCTTACTACCACTCCCAGGATTCGAACCATGGCTGTGTGTGCTAAAAATGCAGCAGCTCACGTCTCAGTTGAGTGTGCTATTTGGATTTTGCTGTCTGTCTTTTCACTGTTTTCTGTCTATGTCTCTCTCAGTTGTACTATATGACCTCTTGGGATTTCACCAGTCATATACAGACATTCCTACACATTTTATTTATGTAGCACAGTGTGGGTAACAGTGCTTAATACAACAGTACTATTAAGTGATTGCAAATCTACATTACCATATGATACCAGAGTAAATGCATGCAGTACAGCAGTTAGTCCTTTATTATCAGGCTATAATGCTTTTATTTACTTACAACCTATATGAGACTCTTCCTGACATATTTTCTGGTGCATGCAGTACATGCCTTAAACAATATAGGTTTTGTACAAGCAATTAACTTACTACTACGTTTATATTTATTTCCTATGACAGTACATGCAAGAGTATTACTAACATGCCTCACGTCGCAATCGCTCCAATCAAAATCCATGGGCCTCCTGGTTCATAGCCCATTCACTTGCCACTGTGAAGGACATAAGAGGAATATTTAGCCATACCTATCCATAATATACATGAACTGGCAATTATTAAACAGGTAGTGGACTGATACTTACACACAGCTGGGACCTCCCCTGTCCGCCTAGCCTCTTGGATCCACTGATCCAAGATATCCCCCTTTATCCGCTTCAGGTTGGCATAGTGATGCCTGACCTGCTCACCAGTTTGGGATATGCCAGTGGCACTGGTGAGGTCACGGGTAAGATGGTCCCAGGCTTCCGCTTTATATTGAGAACCCTGGTACTGGCCCTGCAGCAGTCTCTTGTCATCACCTTTCACAAGGAGTCCTGCCATGACTCTGGACTCCTGGATGTCCCTGCACTGCACTCAAAAGCACACACCCTCTCCCATTCCAGACATATTGCCTACAAGAGGAAGCTACAACCAGTTATGAGATGTATTCCCACCTGTTGGGTTTAAATAATTTCCCACACTTTGCCATGATTGGATGGTTTTGAAAAGGCTAAGCTATGGGCAAACCTGCTTACCTAAGGTTGGCATTGCTTAAAGGGGTATGCCAATGGGCAGACTGAGTTAGCTGGCCTACACATTGATTACACCTACTAAGCTGGGATGTGCAATGCTTAGTGTTGCTTAATATTTAATTTGCATTATATTTGCTTTTTGGCATTGATTTATTATTAATTGCATGTTATATATGTGTTTGGTATCCATGATTCATGTGTACGTACACTGTATGGGGTCCTTGTGTTTATTAGGGGATTTCAACACTTTATTACAATGACACCTCACATCTGGGCTTAATGCAGTACTCCAGTTCACATATTTATGTTATGTAGTAGGTTATGCAACATAAAACTGTATATAGATTCCTTTCACATGTTAAGTTTGAATTCCCTATAGTGAAGATCTGTTTGGTGATACCTCAGTCTTATGTACTGCTGTGATGGCTTAGTGGTTAGCTACTGTGACTATAGTGTACAGGGTCCTGGGTTCAGGACTTGCAAAGGCTGTTTATTTTGCTTTTGGCCAGAACAGCGGCTGATGCATACAGAGTGATTAAGGCACTTTTAGGCAATTGTAAGTGAGTTTGCATGGGTTTGTGCAAAGGTAAGCAATGCTAAACTCCGGTTAAATATGCTTACAAAGAGTTAGCTTCAATATTGATTAACCTGTGTGCGCATTGCTTACCCCCACACAAACGGGCTTAAACTCACTTACTACTGCTTACATATGCTTATTCCCGCTTACTACTGCTTAATAGTGTTTACACATGCTTACAAGTGCTTATTCCCACTTACCACCACACTAATTTAGACAGCAATATGTACCAGTTCTTGAGAAGGTGGTGGATTTGGAAACTGTATGGAGTTATTCATTACACATTTTACCTGCCATTTGTATCCCTGATTCCTGTGTACATATACTGTATAGGGCACTTGTGATTATCTGTGGGCTTTGCAACATTATGACAATGACACCTCACATCTGCATTTAATACAGTGCTCCAGTTCACAAATATATGTTATAGATATATAAATATATGTTATCGTAGGTTATGCAACAAAATAAATTGATCATACAGTGATTTGATATGGAAAATGGATTGTACTAGAGTAGGACCCAAACCGAGAATGACTACTCATAAGGTGAATGCTCTGCCAACTATACTATTGATGTACTGCTCCATTTGCATATGTCTTGCTTTTTATCCTCTTGTACCATTTAAACTGCATTAACCATAACTAAGCGATGGGCAAACCCGCACACCTACGGTTAAATTTAATCTGTTTTCACAAAAAAAAAATTCTTTATATTTTAATTGCTCTTGTAAACGTGGGGGGATTTTGCTGGGGGTATGCGTATATCTACATAATGGATCAACAATTAAACATTCAGAGAGTGCCACTGGTTTACATATCTATAAAAAAGTAGACTTGGAATTCTTGATTATTGCAGGGATTCAGGCATCTTGGATTTTACTGATAAAAATGCATCTGTTCAATGATATATTTATGACTCAGTTTGTACAAATGTGAAAACACTCCTTTTAGGTCTGATATCAAACCAACAGTATAGATAGACACCTATGAGCAGTCTCGTTCATTCTTTTATTTTTACTCTGCTGTTCTTCATTGCAGGGATGTGTATATTCTGAGAGCTCTGCTCTCAGACACGGCTCCTGCACTTGTACATGCTCCGTGTATTTTTAGGAGCTCAGGCAGTGCGCCTTCATTAATATGCATGGTGCACTGCTGTTCTGCTCCTAAACGTCCCCTTCCATGCAGGACTAAGCTAGTCCTGCACAGAAGGATAGTGAATCCGGGGGTATGTCATACTCCATTTTGGACTGAACTGAGGACAACCAAGTTACTTATGTATAACTTAAATGTCCTTAGTCCATCAGTTTTTATAATTATGTAACCTCTTCTGAGGACTGCTGTTTTTTTCATCATTATAAAGGAGGATTTGGTCATGGAAGTTCTCAAGAATTCCTCCACAGATATAATTATGCAAGATGGTTTCTACCTTAGCTTGAAACTATCCTTTGTTGAGAAGGTTATTTAAAGAGTGGTGAGTAAGCAGCCTGGATCCTTTCTAGAATCTGTTGGACTCCAGGGTTTATATCAGTCAGTCATAGCTATGCTTGCACAAAGGAGTCTTTCACCCAGACACAAAGTGATAGGGAGCAATATGAGCAGGACCCAGTTGGTCTTAGGTGCATTGCTGGCATTCAGATATGAATATGAATGCCAGTATTGCATTTGTTGTTAGAAATGAACCTCTTAGAGCTAAAGTTAAAAATAAAAAAGATGAGTTTTTTCAATAACTTAAGCACTTTAATACCCAGTGAGCATAAACTGTGGCAAATGAACAAATGTAGCAAATAGTTTGCTACAGTTTAAACTAAAAGAATGTTTTATATATATGCTTTAGCTGTCTTTGTGCACAAACAGTAGCAATCAGCTTTCTATAAGTTAAACAAAACTGAAGAGCTTTTTTTTCCTGATCTTCTATTTAGAAGATATATATATTTTTTTGCGGGGGGGGGGGGGCAGATCAGAGAATGGCCCTGTGTGCCAAAATAGCTAGATACTGCACTGCAAACAGGTTCCATAGTATATCACAAAACCAAAAGAGAACTCATCTTAGTGATTAATGATGTGTATATGGCTACAGCTAAAAAGTTCTAATTCATAGCTTCATAGGTAGTTGCCAAGCTATTGATCTGTGAGGATCTTAAGAAACTTAGCCTTGAATTGCCATGGTAATTGCTAGTATTTTTTTTTTCAATATGAATCTCCAAAATAAGCTGCATGAGTATATACTAAGTACTTACACGTTTCCTCTATCTTTCAGGAAGTGGTGCTAAATCACATGGAAATTCATTAGTCCAAATTACATTTGAGTAGAGCAGGAAAAGTACTCTGCTTTATGTGGAGGGCAAGCCAGTTCCACAAAAGTGGTGTTCGCTATAAAACATGGCTTTACCTCTAGCGTGTTCTATTAATCTATTGCAAAAGAGATTGAGGTCCCTAGAGCAGATGTTTCTGATACCACTGGTTTTCTGAATATGTAATATGTCTGACTGAACAGGGTCTGCTCAATCTGTATGTTCAAGGCAGAGGTCTCTTCCCTCAGTACCCTTAGTGATACTGAAAAGAGATTTAAGGCTTTGAGATAGTCTGTGCAGTTCTGATGATTTTGGACCCTGATTTTATAAATGAGAAAACTTTGTGGTCAGTCTAGCTGTGACAGGTGTATGTACAGGTACATTCTGGAAGGGGCATAACACTCAATAACTCATAACTTGAAAACATATTTCCTTAGTGGATATGTCATGATCAAAGGACAGTTCATTGTGAGCATGGTTTCCAGATCAGTTTTCAGCAGATGTTGTCAATCTGGTCATTAAAAATTATTTATTTAACATTTGTTTACTGGAAAGTCTGACATGGAACAAAACCGATTTTCAGTGGAGGCCTAGGGAGAAATGCTCCAGACGCATGTCTTTGAAAAGTGGGAGAAAACCGGAGAACCCAGAGCAAACCCACAGGAATGCAGGGAGGACATGCAGACTCAACACAGAAGGCATCCCAGCCAAGAATTAAACCAGAGCACCTCTTGCTGTGAGGTGACAATACTACTGCTGCACCACCACGTCTCCTCCCTTAGTATTCATAGTGACACTGTGAAGAGAGATAAGGCTTTGAGAACGTCTGTGTAGTTCTGATGATTTTGGACCCTGATTTTATAAATGAGAAAGCTTTGTGGTCATTCTAGCTGTGATAGTTGTCTGTACAGGTACATTCTGGAAGGGGTATAACACTCAATAATTGGCCTAATGAATGTCAAGTACAAACAACAGTTACATCCCTGCATCTGGATGCCATACTCTTTCATATAAGATATGTTAAGAAAAGATTTCCTTACAATAGTGGATATGTTTCCAGATCAGTTTTCAGCAGATATTGTCAATGTGGTCATTAAAAAAAAGATATGATTATACATTTTTTTTTGACATTTTGGATTCAGCCCATGGCTTTGACATCAACTAATTCTTTAAAATAGGTCCATTTGTAGAATCACAATGTCCTCTAAGGAGTTTATGATGCTACCAAGTTTTCAGTCATCTGCTTGCTTGGTCAGCCATAATCCCTTAGCATTAGATTTGTCTTCCAAGAGATAAATGCCAAAGATAAGTGGCCAAGGACTAAACCCCAGGGCAATTCACTAGTACAGCCACCAACCCTTTTAGCAATGTCCCTTGCCTCAGTGACTTTTATGAAGAAGTCAACCAAGTTAAGTAGGCAGAACATGCCTTTGATAAATCTGAACTGGGTTGGGTCAAGAACTTAAAGGCCACTTATATCCCTTTTTATTATTTCCATAATTATCCTTTCCATAACCTTACAGATGACGCTATACAGGGTTCTGTCTCTGTAATTACCCAAGTCTGTTGTAGCCCCATGTTTGTGTAAGGGAGTGAATGTTGCAGTCCTCCATTCAACCATTTCATATCCTGTTTTGAGGCTAATGCTGAAATATTTTGTGCAGGGAGCCTGACAATTCATGTTTTAAGATAGCCAGTAGAGAGCCTGGTATGTTATACATCCCTTTAAACATAGTGTTCTTGGTTCTAGATCGTGGCTTGAGAATTTGATCTTGACATAGTGGGGGGTTGTGGGTGTTTCATCTGAGAATATTGGAGGGGAAAGGGGTATAAATTTGTTCAGTAGCAGATTGGCAATGTCCTCTGGGTATGAATTTATGATATAATTTACTATAGCTCTGCACAGTGATGTAGATGGCTATTTTACCGCTTATCTGGCTTTGGTTGTGTCAGTGAGGATACAGAGTTCCTTGTTTAGTTCAGCAAGAGTGTTTTAGGGTTATTGTTATTTTTTTTTTGGGAGAGTTAGATTAATTTTTCCATGCAGAGAGTTTGTGTTAGGGTTCCACCACAGGGGTTTATTTTTGAATATTGCATTGCATGTATTTCTGAGGGTGGCAGATACTTCTAGGCATCTATTTGCAACTACATAGTACATGGCAGTGAAGGATTACACTCAAACAATGAACTGATTCTTTTTTTCTGTCTTCTTATTTTGACTCAGCCAATTATCTGATCCATTTGGAATGCTTGAATACATACTGTGGTGTCTCTGACACAGTCCTCAAGTATTTGTTTCCTAGCTCTCTATTCATAGTCAGAGTGTGGTTTAAGGGCTTTGTCTCATTTTTTCTCTGTTGTGGGGTCCAAAAGAGTTAAAATTGAGTCATATTGTATTCTCTATACATATTCATTCAGTTGCCTAATATACCAGTGAAGATAGGTTCATAGGTTCATAGATGTGTACTAGGCTTATGGTCCTGGAGCCTTTACAAGCCTAGCCCATAGGATTACCCTGGCATTCTGCTACCCGACTTTAGTTCTCAGTGCTTTTGTTGATTAAAGCCACTGGAGTGATCCCTGGGGAGAATTTTCTATTTCCCATCCACTCATCAAGATTTCTGTTGAAGAGGGCCAGTGAGGTGCTCTGCTTGACATGTTTGGGAAGTCTATTCCATAGCATGTGCAGTCTCTGGATTATGAACCTGTCCCTCCAGCATGTTCTGTTGATTGTGGTGATGAGGTTGAGGTTTCTGGAATGTGCGGTGTGGATGGATTGGGATTTCTTTAGATGTAGCATTCTAACAGAGCTGGGTCAGACATGGCTTTGTAAGTTAAGCAGAGATCGCCTCTAAGTAGGTGATATGAGACAGAGAATAATTGGAGTTTTTTGAGTCTGTACATATAGGACAAATGTTTGAGACCTAGGATCCTCTTTGTGAGGTAATTTTGCAGTCTATCCAGTTGTTGCAAGTGTTAAGTGAGGTACATACCAAACAGAGCATTGTACTCAATGACTGGCCTAATGAGGGAAGAGTAGAGGGAGACAATAACCTCTTTCTTCCTGGATGCAAAACCCTTAGTAATGAGATGTGCCACATAGGAATTTCTGACCACAGTGGCAATGTGATGATCAAAAGAGAGGTTGCTGTCAACCTGCATTCCCAGATCTCTTATAACACCTTCTGTGTTTGGTGGACTACCATCGATGTGGTAATTCATGGGAACCGGGTTTTTCCCAAAGGGGATGACAATGCATTTTTTGGCATTGAGCTTAAGGCCATGATTCTGACATCAGTCGTTGGTCTCAGTGAGGCATTTCTGCAGGATATCAGCATCACTTGGGGAGTTAATAATAGCTCCCAACTTGCAATCATCTGTGAACTTTTTCAGTCAGAGTCCCTTTGTGTTAGCCTGGACTTCAGAGAAGTAGATACCAAACAATAGAGGAACCAGGACTGAACCCTGTGGGACTCCACTCATGACTGGTTGCCAGTCTGACTTGGAGTCAGCTACTTTCACACTGTGGGTTCTACCTGTGAGCCAGTTTGCAACCCACCTAGTGATATAGGGGTTGATGTCTAGCTTAGTGAGTTTTTCGATGATTCTTGAGTGGGGAATGGTATCAAAGGCCTTGGCCAGATCTAGGTAGGCTGTATGAACAACCTTGCCTTCATCCACAGCTCTGGTGACTGACTCAAAGAAGATGACCAAGTTGAGCAGGCATGATCTACCCTTCACAAAAACACCCTATATCCTTATTTATTAGGACTGTGATGATGCGTTCCATAGCTTTGCATATAAGACTCGTTGGGCTAATGGGTCAATAGTTCCCAGGGTTTGTAGTCAGGCCTCCTTTGTGGAGAGGGATGACTGTAGCAGTGCACCATTCAGTAGGGACAGAGCCTGAGGTGAGGCTGTGATTGAACATGGCACACAGGGGAGGTGACATTTCACTCTGTAGTTCATGTAGAACACAGCCAGTGATATTGTCAGGTCCCATAGAAGCTGTATTCTTGGCCTTGGTCAGTGCTGTTTTAACCTGTGGAGCAGTAACACTGGGTGCCTGGCAATCAACTGGTATTGTGACTGGTCCTTTGGGGGGGGGGGGCAAAGTTGGCACTGAATCTGTCGGCCAGTATATTGACAATATCTGTTGGCTCTGTATAGGAGGTACCATTGTGCAGTAGCTCACAGCAAATCTAGGTATTACAGAAACAGATGCTTGGTGCCAGAGCCATGGGCTCAAACTCAATGCCAAGAAATGTATAGTTATCCTCTTTTGGAAAAAACGTGTATCCGTGAATTACCATATAAGTGGCAGTACACTAAACACCGAAAGTGTGATAAGAGACTTAGGGACACAGGTGGACAGTGGTCTCACCTTCGATAACCACATCACCACAACAGTCAGGAAATCCTTCTATGTGGCACACCTCATCACTAAGGGCTTTTCATCCAGAAAAAAGGAGGTCATTGTCCCACTGTACTCATCCCTCATTAGACCCATTATAGAACACAATGCCCCGTTTGGTATGTACCTCTCAAGACATCTGCAATGACTGGAAATGCCACAGAAATACCTCACTAAAAGAATCACAGGCCTAAAGCAGATGCCCTATGCTGACCGCCTTAAAAAACTCCAGCTATACTCTGTCACATATCATCTACTCAGAGGCGATCTTTGCTTAACATACAAGGCCATGTCAAACCCAGAGCTGTTGGACATGCTACACTTAAAGAAATCCCAATCCCTCAGAGCCACATGCTCCAGGGATCTAAACCTTGTCATCACAATAAACAAAACATGCTGGAGGGATAGATTCCTGACCCAGAAACTCCCCAGACTCTGGAATAGATTGCCCATACATGTCAGGCAGAGTGCCTCTTTGATCCTCTTCAAAAGGAACTTTGACGATTGGATGGGAGAAAGTAAATTCACCCCAGGGATCATGTCAGTCACCCTGCTAGACAGGGGTCCAGGGAAGTAAATAGTGTGGGAAGAAATAACCAGGGAATTGTTATGGCTAGGTTTGTATAGGCCCTAGGGCTGATACCCTAGTACCAACTTATGCACCTATGAACCTTGAGATTCTTTACATAACTATAGAAGGCTTTGTGGTTGTCTTTACTACCTGCTGCAATTCTGTTTTCATAGGTAGTTTTAAAGGATTTGATGAGGGATCTCAACTTTTTGTTGAGGCTGATAAGGGAGTTTTTCCACTCTTGGGAATTCACCTTATTCCGCATCAGTTTCCTCCTTCTGTTGTAGAGTTTGTTTATGGCAGGGGACCACCAGATTAGCTTCCTTTTTTTGGATGAGAGCATCTTGGTTCTATTGGGTATGGCAAGATCCATGCATTTGTGTATGTGTTCATACAGTGCATTGGTGTATGATTTGGCGGTCATGCAACTATTCCCCATTTGCATGGGTGCCATGAAGTTAGCCACCTCTGTTTTTAGAAGCCCAAAGTTAGCTTTTAGAGAAGTTTTTCATGGTGCTTATCTTTGCGGGGTGGAGGGGTTGGAGGGATGTGGATTTCCAAGGTGATTAGTTTGTGTTCAGATCTAACCAGGGAAGAGTTGACTATTGGTGTAGCGCAACATTCGCCTATGTTAGTAATGACCAGGTCAAGGTTGTTGCTACCTCTAGTGGGGGTAAGAACAAGCTGGTCCAGGACATTAGAATTAATGAATTCCAGGAAACGTTGGGCAAGTGTATTGGTACATGAGTAGTTTTCCCAGTTAATGGAGGAGTAGTTGAAGTCACTGATTATGAAAGTGTTAGGATGGACCCTAATATTCTCCAGGGTGCTTAGGAATGTGGAATGTGAGTCTTGGGACATGGTTGGGGAACTATAGTAGGCTATGACCTGAAAAGCTGTCTTACCCAATGTTAGCTGCACCTGAAGTATTTCAGGTGCATTATGTTGGGCTACCAGTCTGGAGGTGTGCACATCCTTTATGAATATGGAGACACCACCACCTTTGGAGCTTCGGTCCAAGTTTTGGGGCTGAAAGGTGTAGAATGAGTTATAGCCTCGTAGTGCAGGGATGCTTTCTTCTGCCTTGAACTAGGTCTCTGTTATGGGACAAATGTCAATGTTCTCCATTTTAAGGAGTACTTCGAATGAGTGCATTTTGAGATTTAGACTTCTAGCGTTGAGCAGCATGACACTCAGATTGCATTTGTATGTAGCTGTTACAGTGGTAATTTGGTCTTTGGAACACCGCCTAAAAAAGGCACTATAGGGGTGGCAAGAGCCTTGGCCATTATCCGGAAGCCCCGGTGTGACAGATGCAGGCCATCTATGGCAAAGCATCGAGGTCTGTCAATCATGTCATCACAGGCAGACAGATACTGGATCCCCTTAGAATGACACCAGAAACCAATTGTTGAAATCAATCATTTTCTGCTTGTACTGTGGTATTATTCTGGGTGATGGTAGGATGCTGCTCAGGGCTAGGATTATACCCACCTGGGCTACATAATCCAAGAGCTCCTCCATGTCTCTTTTCATGTAGTCCAGAGAAGTACATCTCAAGTCATTCACACCGACATGTGCAATGACAGTCATATTTGTACCCCTTGTTGAGGGACCTGAGTGCGTGCATTATGTGGCAGATCCTGGTGTCTGACAGGCAGCTGACTGTTACTTTCTCCTTATTCAACCTAGTGAGTGGGACATCAGTGTGCCTCACTATCGAGTCACCTTTGACTAGTGTGTTGGGCATTCTGTTTTGTCTTAGGGGCTTTGGTTGAGTGGCACACTGTTTAGGAGAGTTATGTGTCCTTTGATTAGTGTTGTGTTGTGGTGGTTGAGTGCATTTCTGCCTTGTAGGTCTCTGCTGTTTAGGTAGATTGTTATTGAGAGCCTCCATGAAGGTGGGTGTGTGGTTTGTGTTTTTATGTGAAGGCAGTGCTGGTGTGTGTTCTGGAGGGCTATGGGTTCCATGTGTTATGGTGCAAGTGTTGACCTTCTCCTCCTAACCATCTATTCTGGTCTTGGCTGGAGAGTGCATGGCTTCCAATTTGGATGTATAAGTGCATCTCTCACAAGTCTGAGTGTTGGGAGGTAAGAGGAAAGGGTTGTCAGTGTACATTAGGCAGTTGCTACAAGTGCCCAAGTTCACCAGGTTAATAGGAGAAAGCACAGGGTACTCACCTTTAGACATGCATGGAGGGGTGGGCATTAATAATAAGTACTGAAGCTGTTTCCTTATAGAACATTTAGTGCTGGTAACACTTTTGTGTGCTACTATAATTGCTACAAGAAGTCTGGTAAAGTGCTAGACTAATAAGCTAGTAAAACTGCAGGAAAGGCAAGAACTAGCAGATCTATGGGAAAAATTGAAGAGCAAACTTTGGCACCACTCAGAATCTTACAAGCACTCCTGGATACAGCAAATCTGTATCTGGACTAGACTAGTAACAAGAAAGGCAAGAAACAAGCACAAACGTGGGCTTTTAAACCTGAAAAGTGAAAGAGATGGAAAAACTGCCCAAACGGCCAATAAACTACAATTTCTGGGCCAGAAAACACTCCTCTTGTTGTAGATAGGCTACCTAATGCTTACCACTCCCACTGATAAGCTAGAAGGCTTCCCTTCAACACAGAAAGGCTTGGGAGGGGGGGCTAAGAAGCTTACAAATAGTCCTGGATACAGCAAATCTGTATCTGGACTAGACTAGTTACAGAAAAAATGGGAAACAAGTGCAAATGTGGGCTTTTAAACCAGAAAGTTGAAAGAGGTGGAAAAACTGCCCAAACGGCCAATAAACTACAATTTCTGGGCCAGAAACCACTCCTCTTGTGGTAGATAGGCTACCTAGTGCTTCCCACTCCCACTGATGGTATACATATTTAGCTCAGCCTGAATGTTAAAATTTTATTGAGGTATATTTCATCCTTAAAGATTCTTTGATCCTTGAGTTGCTATCTAAAAAAGAGATATCGTCAGTTCTTTATTAATCCAAGTAGCAGTACGGTTTACTGAAAGCGAGGTTAAGGAGTGTTGATTGAAAGAGATCTGATGGTGTATGGCTTTGCTTTTTATTGTGTCTTTGTCATAGCAGACACAGTAGATTGCAATGGGTTAAAGACAAGCCACAAAGAACCGTACTTCGAATTTCTTCTAAGCAAGCTTTGCAAGAGGTTCAACAAAGTTGTGTTTGAATGCAAAAAAATGTCTTTCAATGCAATGAGAATAAATATATTTGCAACTTTACAACTGTTATTATCATTATTATTATTTATTCATGCATTTGTTTTACTGACATAGTAGAACTTGGGCAGTAGACCATATCTGAATTTTGTACATTAAAATCAGCATGCCACTATTAGATGTCCAGAGTTTCAAGAGATGTCCTTTACTATAGAGGTTTCAAAGATGCGACAAATTCTAAAGCAAAACAATTATAGCATGACAAAGTAAACAGAATATAATATAATGAAAGCAGAGTAAAAAGAATTAACAAAATCCTTCATACTGTTCACAATGCATTTGAAACTATGGACCTAACTACTTAAGGATTTGCATCATACTTTTGCAGAGTTCTCTGCAATGGTGGAAATTTTGCTGAGTTCGATTGAGAAAAACTATGCCAGGTATGAATAGCTCTCAGATGCCTGGCACCAAGGCTGTGCTGCAGAAGAAAGTAGAATATATCTATGTAAATGAGGACTACCATCTTGCATAAACATGAGGCAATATTTGGCAATGATTTCAGGAAGACATAAGTAGTCAAGTGGGATCTATCCACAATGAACATGACAAATATAATACACCTCCACCTTACTGTATCTGTGTCCACACCTGTGCAATGATTTATCCTTAGCTTTCTGCATAGATGGCAGGCCAAATACTGACTACTAATATGCACATTGTGTGCATAGTATAAGCACAGACACATCTAGTCTTACCTAAAGCCAATGACAGCAGTCTGCTGGGTAGCAATAAGGGGTTGTCTTTGAGTCCTTCTGACTGCAATTGCTTGAAAGACTATTGAAAATGTGAGGGTTCTTTATTAATATAAACTAGATGACTAAAGTGGATGTTTTTTAACAGGAGAGCACCGGTTTTGTTATAATTTTGATACAATCATAGGTCTGGTGGTAAAACCAGATTAATTTTTTATTAATAATAGTGAAACAAATAAGAGGATGAGTAGAAAGCTTAGGATTAGAGATGGAATGATGCTGCAATCATATGACATAATATTGAAATCCATTCAGAGCACATAATATCTGTAGAATGACATGCTGATGATAGCTTTGCATTATGGGAATCTTGAGATCTTTCACAGGAACTTCATAAGTAGCATATTTGTTGAAATTTTGCTTAGTGGGGTATAGTGTCAAAACACATGCACACTGAACAATCTACTTACATGAGTGCATTTTTCTTGGCCCATTTAACACAACATACCATTTCACTTTAAGGGAACACAAGAATGGCATATCACACCTTAACATGCCCTGTATATCTAATTCATGTATTTTGTTCCCAGAGCCATAGTGTGAATAATGTTTGATTCTGAGGGAGTCATTTATGGAGATGAAATTTTCATTGCCATCATAAACTGAGCAGCTGTGTCCAGAAGTCTTTAGTGGTATTCAGTGATATAGTAAAATTAACATAGCAAATGTTTAGTCTGCCAAAGCCATCACAGAAAACAAAGGATTTGGCAATGATCCATTCTCTCACCCTCATTTTCCCATTTTTGCACAAGGGGTCAGAGTGTCACATCAGCAGTGACCATCATCTAGAGCCAGTGTTCACACTAAGTGGGTAGCCCAGCCATAGTTGTTCCTCCATACCTCACATATGCAGGCACACTCAGATGTATGGCCAATTTATGGAGTCCAATGTACACAAAAGGAAATGTAAATTCCATACAGAAGGTACCCCTGCTGAGAATCAAACCGGGGAACCTCATGCTCTGAGGTAATAATACTACCCGCTCTTTCACCACACCAACTAGCTTTGGCTATGATTATCTGCATGTAAACAAAATGGAATAAACTACAGAAAACCTTTAGCTTGAAATAAATAAGTTCTGCTTTTCCTACAGTACTAATAATATATTATTAATTCATACATTATTAACTGTTTTACAGAGCAAGAAAAGAATGCTGTGATCTGAAGGGCTCATGCTTGATTTTCTGAAGCTGTCAGACTGCATCAGAGATGTATATGCCATTGTAGTGTTAGGAACAATAAATGCAATCAATCTTTCCTCACTTGTGTATGAGTTCTATGTCATCTATCTTTTCAAAGTAATTGGTTTAAGTGTCCTTTACATACACCATTCTTATGTTGTGCTTTTAATAAATAGAAAGCAGAGCATGGATACATGCACTCTATGGCTTATATGCATTTGTTTGTTTCTATGTTTGCATGTGTGTGTGTATGTTTTACTTAGCAAACAACAGCACATTGCTTTGAAGATCAGTGTCAAAGTCTGACAAAGATTTCTGCTGAATGACTGAGATCTTACATTTTAAAGTAAAGGGGCCCTGATGGATATGACAGGAGAAAACTGTCAAGTCCCCATATAACAATCAAGAAGATCACTATAACTGAAATGGCATGTTATTAATTAAATAAACTTTGGTGAAATATCTGAAAACATGGACAAACGTCACATATTTATTACAAGTTAAAAGTATGATACTTATCTTAGGTAAAGTCTTTGAATAGCTGAAAGGTCTGTGTTAAAAATGAATTCATACTTAAAGGCTTTCACATACATTCTGTTAATAATTATTGTAGTATATGCAGATGTTATACCACCACATTAACAATGTGCAACAAATAAAATAACAAAAAAATGGACATGATATTGATTACAATGTTGTTGTGTCTTTCAGCTTTTCCCGGTTAGGGGTCGCCACAGCGGAATTCCGGTCCGCTAATGATTGGTAGTTGATTTTTACATGCCGAGTTACCAGCCCTGACGCACAACCTTCAACGAAGGTACGCCCATTCACGCATGTTTCCATGCAGAAGACGCTCTAGCTGAGAATCGAACCAGGCAGCGTCTTACTGTGAGGCGACAACACTACCGTAGCACTACCACCGCAGATGATATTGATTACAATAAAGAAGGTAAAAAACAAAACAGTTAAAAATTAATGTCAGCAACAAACATTTTCAAGGGTGTCCCCCACATTATTCATAGGTTCATAGGTTCATAGGTTCATACTAGGCTATCTGCCCTAGGGCATTTATAAGCCTAGCCAGAGTGTGTTTGGATTTCGCCACCCCTTGGAATGAGTATACTGTGCCCATTTTAAGGTTTAGTTTACTGTACCTCTGCCTAACACTGACACAGAAGTGACCCCCGGGGTAAATCTACAATTTCCCATCCACTCATCAAGATTTCTCTTGAAGAGAGTCAGCGAGGGGCTCTGCCTAACATGGACTGGGATTTTATTCCAGAGTGAAGGGAGCCTCTGGGTTATGAATCTGTCCCTCCAGCATGTCCTATTTATTTCTGTGCTGAGGTTCAAATCTCTCGCTCGCGTAGCTCTGGTGGATTTGGATTTTCTGAGGTGGAGCATGTCCATTAATTCCGGGTTGGACATGGCCTTGTAAGTCAGGCATAGATCGCCTCTGAGTAGGCGGTATGCTACTGAGTAGAGCTGGAGTTTCTTTAGCTGGGCAGCATATGGCATATGTTTGAGTCCCTTGATCCTCTTGGTGAGGTACTTTTGGGGTCTTTCCAATTGCTGCAGGTGTCGGGTAAGGTACATCCCAAATGGGGCATTGTACTCAATTATGGGCCTGATGAGGGAAGAGTAAAGGGGCACAATGACCTCTCCCGATCTAGATGTGAATCCCTTCATGATAAGGTGGGCAATATAGAAGGTCTTTCTAACCACTTTGGCAATGTGAGTGTCAAACAAGAGGTTACTGTCAACTTGGGTCCCTAGGTCCCTAATTACTTCTTCCGTACTTAATGGATTACCACCTATGTGATAATTTGTGGGCACTTTATTTTTCCCAAAGGGTATGACTATACACTTTTTGGCGTTTAGTTTAAGGCCATGGCTCTGGCAACAGTTTTCCATTTCTATGAGACCCTTTTGAAGGATGCTTGTGTCCGCTGGAGAATCAATTATGGCACCCAGTTTGCAGTCATCTGCGAACTTGGTCAGCCACAACCCTCCCATGTTTGCCTGTACCTCAGAAAAATAAATACCAAACAAGAGGGGCCCCAGGACCGAGCCCTATGGGATACCACTTGTGACTGGTTTAGAGTCTGACATGGCTCCAGCAGTTCTGACCTTGTGGGTTCTGTCCTTGAGCCAGTTTGCAACCCATCTTATGACATAGGGGTTTATATTTAAGCTGGAGAGCTTGTCTATGATGCCTGAGTGAGGTATTGTGTCGAAGGCTTTTGCAAGGTCAAGGTAGGCTGTGTGAACTACCTTACCCTCGTCAATGGCCTTGGTGATTGTTTCAAAGAGGTCGACCAGGTTCAAGAGGCAGGATCTGCCCTTAACAAAGCCGAAATGGGTAGGATCCAGTGTCTGTAGGTCCCCAATGTCTTTGTTAATGAGTTCCATAATGATCCTCTCCATAGCTTTGCAGACCAGGCTAGTCAAGCTTATGGGGTGGTAGTTTCCAGGGTCCGTAGAAGCACCTCCTTTGTGGAGTGGGACCACTGTTGCTGTACGCCATTCTTTGGGTACATATCCTGTAGTAAGGCTGAGATTAAACAGCTGCCTTATGTGTGGGTTTAGCTCTTCTTGGAGTTCATGTAGCACGCAACCCAGGACACCATCTGGTCCCATTGATGCTGTGTTTTTAGCTTTGGAGAGGGCGGCTCTCACCTGGGCATCTGAGATGTCAGGGAGGCAACACTCTGCTGGGATAGATATTTGTCCCTTTGGGGGGGAGAAAAATTTGCACTGAACCTGTCTGCCAGTATGTTGGCAATGTCTGTGGGCTCAGTGTATTTTTTGTCATCCTGGACTAACTCTGAGCATATCTGGGAGTTTCCACTCAGGTTTCTAACATAATTAAAGAAAGCCTTGTGATTATCTTTAGTGTCTTGTGCAATTTTTCTCTCAAAGTTGGCCTTGGATGATTTTATGAATGATCGTAGTTTTTTGCTAGTACTGATCAGAGATGCCTTCCCTTTTATGGATTTTGCTCTATCATGTAGTAGCTTCCTCCTTCTGTTGTATAGCTTATTAATGGCTGGGGTCCACCAGACAGGACGCCTGCCTTTGGGGGAATGGGTCTTGGTTTTATTTGGGATTCCATGATCCATGCATTCTTGTAGGTGTCCATAGAATGCGTTTATAAAGGATTCAGCAGAGTTCATATCCTATACAATGATATAAGCAAAATGAATAGCATGTTTTACAATAACTGTTTTTCAAACGCTGTGTAGCAATGTCATAGAAAATAAAGGATTATAATTGTATCTCAGATCATAACCAACTTTCATTTGTCTGAGACATGGTTGTGAACAAATTAATCTTGAAAATAGAGAGGTGAATCTTGACATCGGTCTTGAAAACCCTTCATAACAGTGATGATCCAAGAGAACCAATTATAATTCTTTGTGCCTCATGGAGCTTTAAAGCTGTTTTAGCTTGTGCCACCATCTTGTGGTGGTAGGTACTGACAGCTGTTATGCTATAGTAAGAGACTAGTGCATAGCAGTGTTTACAGATGCTTGTTAGGCTTGTTAAGTACTATTTCTGATGTTAGAAATATACCCACCAAGTCTTTTTTCCTGATTTTGAAAGAAATGTTAAATTGTTATGTTTTCTCCATTTTTTGCCAGTATTTCTTGAACTGGCATTTGAAAATGACCTGCAAAAAATTAACATTTGTTTAATAGTAACTACACACACACACACACACTTGCTCTCTGAAAGAGGCAGATTACAGTAAATATTCATATTTTACATTTTAACAGATTCGATATGGTGGATCTTATTGACATCATTATTTTATTTTATATTATTTTACTTTGTTAACAACCAGGAAAATAACCTTTCTGTGCAATATTTTTTATAAACTGAACCTGTTGCTGTGATTGTTAAGATGTTTGCTTGTAGTTACATATTCTGTAAGTGGAGACAAGGGAATCTACATAAAAAAAAAATAATTTGCAAAGCTCATTATCTGCTTACCTACCTTAACGTTATATATTATGCTGCCAAATGAAACATGGAATGCACTGTGGACTATTTGCTGGACTAGATTTAATCAAATATCCTATTACTCTGACTGAGGTGCATTGAGTCTTATCACGTGATGGTTGCCAGAACATCCTGAAGGTTGGGGAAATAGAGGTCCAGAGTTGTACATGATGAGCTTAAAAGGGCAATTTTGTGATATAAAAATTTAAATTTTAAGTATCATTTTTATTATTTACTGCAATAACAGATGTGTGTGTATACTTATAAAATAAACTATATACAGAGCCATTTGGAGTTTAATGGGTAATACCTGCACAGAAATTGCATACAGAATTGCAAATGAAGTTAGTATTGTATACTAGAGTACTAATAGCAATACTGTTAATGTAGTATACCATTTTTAGTATTTCTTTCTTTACTTCATGCCAACGTCTCTGACACTTACAGACTTTCCCTTGAATACATGACCTTTGAGTGTACCGTTCACATTAAGGGGCTGTTTGCCAAGAACTTGGATGACTACAGGAAAGGGTGAAGGAAGGATTTGATGGCAATACAAGTAGAATATCCTACACTTCATATATCACTTGGTTACTTTAGTGCTCAAACTACATAATGATAAACAGAAATTGTAATAGCTATATAGTTTGGATTCTTAAAGTTTCAGTCTGTTTCTAGCAAATGTTCTAGGACACCATTGAATACTTCATTGTGGAGCTGGAAAGAGCCGAGCTTTACAACACCAAGTTTTAAATCTTTGTTATTTATAGCTTCACATTATAAAATTTACATAAGGTTATCAGGATGACAGTCAGAAATAAACTGAAACTACAGAGTCCATGCTTATGTTTTGTGCAGGAATCAATAATTAAATTAAATGCAAACTAACACATATATCTTTGATTATAAAAAGACAGGTCAGCCATCAAGAAGGTCTTACCAACCAGGGCTGAAGGACCTTATGGTACATCAGTGCCCTTCAAACAAACTAACAGTTCTGGTAGAGTACGACTACATTTGCATATTGTTCACCAAATCTATCAGGCATTTGTGAAAGAGCCTGTATCTTTTTTCTCCACTCTCATATACAATAATAAAACCTTCATAAAATGTCATCACTACCTAACAGTCATAAATTAATAATAATATCCTAAGAAGCATCTGTTTTTATTGAATGCATTTCAGATTTTAGATTTTATTGGTTGTAAATTATTTTATAATCTCTGATAAGAGCCATAACCTCCATAATTATATTCACAATATCAGTCTGATTTGTGCCATCCTGGTTCCACTTCAGCAGTTCTGGTGTATCTTCTGCCTTTGGCAGCTGCATTGCTTTCTCATAAATGGCTAGTCCTTTACTAATCATAGAATTCACCAGTGTCACCTGCTTCAGAAACAGTGTACAACTCTTTAGCTGTTCATAAGAATGTTGATGTCTGAGTTGAGCAATAATACATTCAGTTTTTGACCACACTGCTCTTCTCAACAGCTTCACACTAGAATATTGTTATTTACTGTTTATTACATTTTCTGCAGATTTTTTCTAATCACTGAATCCAACTGTTCAGAAAATATGATCAGTTTTTGCAGATGCATTGCTACTGGAAAGGGAATCGGATGTGTTTTCCGAGGCATGGCTGGAATGAAATGATGTTTGTATTTTCTGGACACCAAACTAATGTGTGATATAGTACAATGTTTCAAAGCCATGGTCAGTGCGTGGCACTGTAAATACCTAGGGTAATAAAAAGTCATGTCAACCACCATATTTTCAGCAATTACCTTCTAAGCAGAAATATATGACTTTTGGCAGATTCATACTGCATGACACAAAATAGTTGTTCAGTTCAAAGGATATCATTTCTATATTAGTCACCAGAAGAACTGCAGTGCAAATTTTTTTTTTTGAATTTGCTTTTTATTTCGTTTTACATAGTTGTATAAGAGCATAAAAAAGAACAGTTATTACATAATAGAAATAAATAACAATGGATTTACATAAGGTCAAATAACACATATTATGCTGTATTTCACAATTTTCTGTGAGGTTATCCTTATATATATAGCATTTTAACTAAATTTAAGCAAAAAGAAAAGTACCTCTTCCCCTGTCTAACAAAACTTCATTCAATGGCAAAGCATGTTGTGTAATAACAAGTGAAATAAGAGTAACAATAAGAGAATAATAAGAAGTTATTTATATAATTTTTTACCATTGACCATTGTTATCTAATATGTAGAAGTATTTTAATTATCTCTCTAAATCTAACAAGGGAAACTATTTACAATATTTACATTATTTACATGTGGTTGTCACTCTCGAAGGGTATTTTGGTAGAGTTTAAGGTTGTATGTGGGTATTAATGGAATTCACTATACTTAATGCAATTGAGATAGCGTTCATAGAAAATACAATGGATAGTCTCCAAAGATTGGAAGAGGGGTTGACAATTAAATGTGGGCAGTAGAATAGGGCAACATACTTTGATTTTAGTGCTGGTCTAGGATAGAATTTCTATGAGCTTTCCCCAGTAGTTCTTGAAATAGGCTAGTTTCTTTTGACTGACAGTTTTTAGTTTGTTAGCCAAAACATATTTAATAGCCAGATTTTTGAATTCTGACCAGGAAGTTTTGGATCTATCCAGCCAGTTGAGAGCTATGTAGTATTTAAGTAGTGCACTTTTTTTTTTAAAACAAGTTTATTGTTTTTAACATATAAAATAAATATCATAACAATTTTATACAAGTAATTAAAATAGAAATGGTTATAACATTCAATAAAATAACCAAAGTATTTACAAAGACATCCACTACAATCAAATCTTAAACTAAAATACCATGCTATTGAAGTTAAGATTTTTTTTAACAAATTTTGTAAAAGTATCCCATATAATATAGTAAGATGTTTTTCTAGTAGTTCTTGATTTTATTGTCATCAATTCCATATGGCACACTACAGTCATAACATTTTTAAATTCATTAAACGAAGGAGGTGTATCTGAAATCCAATTTCTGGTTATTATTTTTCTAGCCACTGCTAGAATTGACCATAACAAGGGAAGCTTAACCTTTTTAACACTTTGAGGTACAGGAGTATTGAATAATATAAGAGATTTAGAAATAATTAAATTATCTGTAAAAAGAGCCTGCAAAAAATCATTGATTGACTTCCAAGATTCTTTCAATTTTATACAGTCATAAAACATATGTGCCCAATCAGCATTAATTTCTACATTACATCTTTTACATAGATTGTCTTTATTATTTATTTTATTCCTCATCAATGGTGTATAAAAGGATCTATGTAAAAATTTCCAAGTAAAAAGTCTCCAGATAATGGAAGAAGTAGTTTTATAGGCAGACTCCAATATATATTGTTTATCTTGTTGATTTGGTAATTCACCATTAATGGAAATGAAATAATTCCAATAGGTATCTACATTGTAATAAGTTTCTTCTCTAATAATTTTATGTATGTATGAAAGCTTACCTTTATCAGAAACTTTATGTTGTAAATTTAATATCAAGTAATCAATCAGTGTTGGAATAGATTCTTTAACTGTTATAGATATTAAATCAATTTTATTAATGAGATGTTGTCTAAAGGTCTGAACTTCTAACCAACAAGTTTCTCTCAGATCAAATTCTTGTTTTAAGAAGTCTAAACTTTTAACTTTATTATCAGATAGCAACTGATACCAGTACTTTAGATCATTTTCTGTGACTAAATGAGTTCTTTCAGAAGTGGATGACAAAAGCATACCTCGTGTATACATTATAGGAATAAAAAAAAATTCCATTCCTTATACTTAGGATGCATGAATATAAAATTACGATAACTAATAATAATGTTTAATGGATAACTAACTATATATTTTGGTGTAATAGGTGAAGTACAGAATTCTTTTAGTAACCATAGCATGGAGTTATTTACAATCATATTTTTATGTGTTAAAGAGATTTTCATGAAGTGAATACTAATTAATTCCCAATAATCTTTCCATTTTGCAACATATGACTGATCTATTAACAAAGTAATAACTTTTATAATAGAAGTGATAGTATATAAGTTAAAGTCTGGAAAAGAAATGCCCCCTTGAGACCAGCTATTAGTATGTTTCTTTAATGCAATCCTAGGTCTATTAGGTGCCCATAGGAAATTTAACATTAGTGTATTCAATTTCTTGATAATTATTTTTGTAGGTGGGAGTATTATTGGTTGTATTAAGTATAATATCTTGGGGAATATTATCATTTTAATAATTGTAAGTCTCTCTTCCATAGCAAAAAACATATTATTCCAGGTATTGAAAAGATTTTGTATATTAAGAAGACAGGTATTATAATTATTATGTATAATAGATTTGACATCTTTAGTTAATATTATACCTAGATAAGTTATCTGACCTGAATTGGGTATATATTTACTAAAATCACTAATGTAAACATTTTTTCGTGTATATATAGGTAGTATTTTAGTTTTTTCTTCATTGAATATTAAACCAGAAATATTTTTAAAATTCATCATTTTATCAAATAGGGACTGCATAGAAGAATTAGATCCTGCTGATGTAATTAGAACATCATCTGCAAAAGTTGAATTTTAGATGTTGTATTTTCATCTATTTCAAATCCCTCTATATCAGTACTGTTTCTGATCAGATTAGCCCAAGGCTCCATTATTAAAGTAAATAATAGAGAAGAGAGTGGACACCCTTGTTTTGTACCTTTTAAAATGGGTATTTTTTGTGAGACATATGTTCCTATCTTAATGTAAGCCAATGCTCCTTTATATAGATGTTCAATTAGATTTACAAATGCATCTGAGAAGTTTGTGCACTTCAGTAAGGTAAACAAGTAGTCCCAACTTACTGAATCAAATGCTGAACTTATATCGAGACTAATAAGTGTTAAATCTTTCTTTTTCCTATTTGCAAAATCAATTAACGTTAAAGTTCTCCTTATGTTATCAAAAGTATTTCTATTTACAATGAAGCCTGTCTGATCTATATCTATAATGCCTGGGATGATTGTCTTCAATCTATCAGCAAAAATACTCATAAACATTTTATAATCAACATTAAGTAATGAAATGGGTCGATATGAAGTGCATCTAGTTGGATCTTTATTGGGTTTTAAAATTGGCGAAATAAATGTGTATTGCCAAGATGGGGGAGTTATTAGTTCATTTTGGGCCAAAATAAAAACCTTATGTATTAATGAGTATGTACTTTTAGAAATAATTTTATATATCTCTGGTATAATACCATCATTACCTGGTGCTTTGTTTGATTTAAGCTTGTTTATTTGTGTAACAACCTCTGTATATGAAATACTTTTATCCAATAGTTTAGTCTGTTGTTTATTAAGTTTTTTATTCATGTTTGTAGTTATAAATTCCTTTATTTTATCTTTAGGTTCCATGTTAATGTTATTATGATTAATTTTGTGAAAGTGATTTCTAAATTCATCTAATATTTTTGGTAGACTAGAAACATTCTTCTTTTTCCTTAGAGAGAAAATTTCTTTGATATGATTTTGCTTATTCAATCTTTTTGTTTTATTTTTAAGTCTATGTAAGTATTTGGGACTTATTGAGTAAGACAAAAACTTATATTTCTCTAAAGTTATTTTAACTTTATGAGTTAAAATTTCTTTGTATTTCTCATTTAGTTTGTTTATTTCTTCAATGACTTTTTGTCCATAATATTTTCTTTATTATTATGCTTATAAGAGTCTAATTTACTTTGAATATCTAATAATTCTTTATCCCAAGATTTCCTTTTATTATTATACCATCTGATACTTTGTCCATATAGATATGATTTTAAAGCATCCCAAACATAAACAATGGAGACTTCAGGAGTATTATTTATGTCTAAAAAATGTTGCACTTTTGAAAGTATATAATCTTTATAGTCTTTTAGTTGAGTTAAGTATGCTGGTATCCTTTTGATCTGAACATTGTAAGTACTTTTTATCATGAACTCAAAGACAATTGAATTATGATCTGATATAGGACATGAAATGATTTTAGAGTTAATTAATTCTGTTACCATCTGGTTAGAAATAAAGACTCTATCTATTTTTGAATAAGTTTTATATCTGTTAGAAAAAAAGGTGTATGGTAATGATTTTGAGTCTATCTGATTATTAATATCATTTAAATGATAAGAATTAACAAAATCCTTTAAATGTTTTGCATTAGATGTAGTTTTCCTTTTTCCTATAGTAGTAGTATCTTTTTCATGTAGGATACAATTAAAGTCACCTGCTAATATAATATCTCCTGTAGAAAATGATATGATCTTATTAAGATGGTATTTCACTGTATTAATACCAATTCCTGGTATCCAATATACATTGATTAATGTATATGTCTTTTCATTAATTTGTATTGTGACCATACAAAACATTCCTTTATCATCTTCATAAGACTTAATGGTTTTAGGAATGGGCATACTTTTGTTCCATAAAATAGCCGCTCCTCTTTTTTTTCTGAGTGTGCTCTGAACTAACTAATACTGCATATTTATTTGTGGCTAATTTATCAATATCTTTTTTCAGGATATGTGTTTCTTGAAGGAATACTAAGTTGGCCTTATGTAAATTAATGTATCTCATTAAGCTTGCCCTTTTACATGGATTATTCAGTCCATTAATGTTTAAAGAAATTCCTTTTAGAGAAGTCATTTGGCATTTTTAAAACATATAAAACTTATAATCAGAATAACAATTAACAAAATAAGTAATGTTATACCTCCTCCTTTAGGTGTACCTTTAAATATAGCTGTAGTTATTGAAACTCTTATGGGATTTTGTATAAGCTTCAATTTTGTTTGTAGTGACAATGAGCTTACAAAATGTATTGTGGATGTCAGAACTATATACAAATAACAGTAAACAGAAGAAAATAATATCAGGATTAAACCTTGCACCCAGCCTGGAGTTAAAAACTCCAACTTTGAGTAGCACATACCACTCAAGTTAACCCCCTACCCTAAGAAGCAGTACCTCAGCTACCACCTTATCAATTTAATACTAGTTATTATTAACTAAAGTTAACATCTTTCAATTAGATTATCTAGTAAGACAAAGCTAAACATTTGATAAATCAGCATCATATAAACAAATAGAAACTTTTAAAAACAATTCATACTGCTATGTACATCTATTTAATATAATACATTTATAATCAAATAACATTCAAATAAACTTGATATTAGGAACCAAGAAGAGAGAGAGGAATAAAAGAAGTGAGAGAGAGAGAGAGAGAGAGAGAGAGAGAGAAAAGAGGGCATATCTACATATTAATTTATTCAAAGTTTGTAAAATAAGTTCTGATATTCATTTAAAGTCAATAACTTAGGCTATTATGGTTCAGACATTACATATATTAAGATGTACCTATTTTCTGTCATAGAAATGCAGTTAACAGCTTCTAAAAGACTTTAAATTACTTGCATCAAAGCTTTTTTCTCATAGTTATTATTGCCAGTAAAATAAAATATTTATGTTCATAAAAATGGTTACAAATCATACTGCATAACTATGTAAATTCCCAGATATACTTGCATTATTGTGAAGAAAGCCATCTGTATTTTATATATCTGAACTGCTGCTTTAAAATATGTCACATGACAACTTCTTTTAAGATAAAATCATAATGATATTTATGCTTGTCAGTTAGATATGTCAAATGAATTATAGCATTGTATATGTTTAAATCATAAGTATTTACATACATTAATATGTTGCAGTCAAGTAAACTTTCAAAAACATATGTATATATGTTTTACTTTCTATGCCTTCTAAAATATCACATTTGCTTACTATGGGATACTGAATCATTTAAAATCATTATAACGTTCATATTTTATAAATTATAACATGAATAAGTAAGTAGTTATAAAAAATAACTCACATTGAAATGTTATAGAGTTCATTTTCCATCGCAGAGTCAAATTTGCAGCAGTTCTACTTCCTGGTAGAGTGTTCTTCTTGAATCTGCGATGTGTCAGTGTGAATTCAGGGATCAAAGTTCAAATTGACTGTATTCAGCTTCTCTGCGTGAATTCTGAGTGTTGAAGCTTTTAAAACAACTCGAGGACACTATTCACGAGGTAACCCACGTCCCAAATTGTCTCCCTTAACATTCTGGCAGGAATTTTGATAAATGCAAGTGACTGACATTCATTTAGCAATATAAATGAAACTAAACAGAGCAAAACCTTCGCAAAGTATTTTACAAGTTATTACAGCCTCTATGACAGTGAAACTAAGCCCACAGTTATTAATATATAATACAACTAATTTTTTATGCCCCTATTCAATTTTTTATACAAATCTTATTATTTACCTGTATCAGTATTATCAAAAGCATGTAAATGTACTTATATAAAAGAAAAAGAGAGAGAGAGAAAAGAAAAAAAAAGAGAGTAGAAAATAAAAAGAGAGTAAGAGAAGAAATAGAAAAATAAAAAAGGAAGCTATAAAAAGTATCTACAGTGGAATATTACTTGCTGTTTATATTAATAAAGATAGATATGAAACATATTATTTACTACTATTTAGTTCTAATTATTAGTAATTAAAGCATGACAGATTATTTGTAAACAAGTATAAGCAATAGAATCATGGGAAAATAATTAGCAACAGTATTTAAACAGCATATATACTTTTTTTACAAGGAATTAATAAGTTATTATTCCACTTATCATATTTTCATTACACTTCTCTCCCTGCCCTCCCCCACCCCTTACTGAATGCATAATCTAAAAAGAATGTCATTATTTAAAACAAAAGAAAAAAAATGTATCAAATTACTAACCTTAAGTCTCTTTGTCACAAAGAGAAACAGATTGATTGATAGCTTGTTATTAGTTCCTCAGATATTTTGACTATTTATGAAACAAAAACAGTTCTTTGTACACAGAAAATAACTTTGATTAAATCTTTTTCAGAATATTTGTGGCTTTCTGAAAATGTAGTAGCTGTATTTAAGAAGATTAATAGTGAAGAAAAAAGAGAGAAAAAAAAGAAAAAAACATAGAACAAGTCATTTGTTTTTTAGTCTTTTTTTCTTCTCTGAAGTCTTCCATGAAGCTTCTGTTGCCAACCTCTTTAATGAAGGACTAGCCCATTCCATTTCCTCTATTTTATCTAAAATCTTATTTTTTTTGATAAACAGCAATGCAGAGTCTAAGTCTTCAAAAATTCTAGGGCCATCAGGAAGAAAGATTTTTAGTTTGGCAGGAAACAGAAGGTAGGTTTTAAACTGTGCTTTCTTAAGCTCTCTTATTAATGGCAGAAAAGCTTTTCTTTTAGTTATTACCAAGGAAGAATAGTCATTGTCAAAACGCACAGTTGCCTCATTAATTTTAACAGGTGCTTTAGCCCAAGCAGATTTAAGTACCATCTCTTTATCAAAAGGTGATAGAAATCTAACTATAACTGATCTAGGATACTTTTTGTTAGAGTTAGAATTAGATATGGATCTATGGGCTCTTTCAATACCAAAAGAAAATGCTTCTGGCAAGTCTAAAGTTTTAGGGAGCCATGTATTTAAAAAAGAAGTAATATTGTTACCTTCTATATTTTCTGGCAGTCCAAAAATCCTAATGTTATTGCACCTAGATCTATTTTCCAGGTCATCAAGTTTAGTTTGTGGATGTGTGTTCTGTTTCAGCAAAAACTCAATGTTGATTTCTTCTTCTTGGATTCTATTCTCCATGTCATTTACAGTCTCTTCTATGCCTGTAATCTGAGTCTTCTGTTGTTGCAAGTCTATATGTAACAAATCTATTTGTTTTGTAGTTTTTTCTATGAAGGTATCAATTTTAGTATCCAGTTTATCCATTTTGGCAGTAAGTTGCTGGATTGTAGATATCAGAGACTGAAGTTCTTTCTTGATGCTGGAATCTTGAGAATTTGTCTTACTGGAACTCATTTCAAACAGAGGAGCTGACAGAAAAAATTTCCAAGGTGTTTTCTGACAGGAATATTTTTAAAATTCTCTTTCTTTTTTAGATATTATTCAAGAAATAGATATTCCAAACGTATTTAGAAAGAAAATTACTTCATAAATTAATTTTTAAAGTAATTATTTCCTGTCAGTGCTATGAAATTGGTGGAGCTGAAGAAATCTGCTGCTATCCTGTGTTCATCCTTGGCCACGCCAGGTAGTGCACTTAATGTTACTATAATATGTTTGGATTCTGGCGTATATGTATTAGGGAAAATGTTCAATATTAATAAAGTAGAAAAAAATGGAAAATAGGGAATGAATCAAAGAAACAGTAAAACGCAGTTTCCCCAATCGTACAGGATCCAATGAAGGCTGTCCCACAGGTGATAATCCACAGGTAGTCCAAAAAACATATGAAATTAGATAGTACATATAAGATTTATTTTAGCGATACAAAAGAATTTAAAAAATTCGCTTTCATCTCCAACACGGGAAACTTCATCAGAATAAAGTGCGTCGGTGCTGACCAAGTTTTTATACCTTAATTAATTCACTTAATTTAATTCAACAACTTAATTAAGCAACTACATTTAAAGAAACAAAACAGTAATTTTACATATGCATATTTTCTTAAAACGCAAACATCAACAAAATATAATATATACAAACAACAGAAGTTTTTATATATATTTTAAAAGATTGATAATGAAAATATTTCATAGTGATTGTGTGTTGAATCAAATATGTATGAAATGTTGTATAGTATAAAATGTGAAGTGTGTGTTCGTCAAACTTCCTATATATCAGTCAAGTATGTAAGTGTCTAAAATTTATATGAATATGAATATAAATATAAATATGAATATGAACAGTAAATAGTATGAAAGTATCTATATCCCATAAAAAATATTTTGTTAGTTAATAAAACAGAATATATTATTCAATGAATAAGTATCAAATGGTAAAAAGTATATGTTTAATTTTTAATAAATATCTAAAAATGCATATTATAAATATACTTAAAATTATGTATTTCGTTTTGTTTTACTTCTTTATATTTTTATTATTTTACTTGGTTTTATTCTATTTGCCCTTAGTTTTAGGGCAGGTAAAAGGGACACATGATCATTCATCCCTGGGGGTGTATTAGAATCTAATCTCAGTTGCCAAATCAATTCCCAGTAACTGAGTTGATTTTCCCAGTCCCCCCCTCTGTTGTTCCTGGGTACTGTTTCCAAGATCCAAAACTTAAAGTAAGCTCCCTTACAAGAAAGTGTATGGTGGTAAAGGGCATTTGTCTCCTTCTTCTTTTTTATGTCGTACATGATGTTCATAAATTCTCTGCCGCAGGTGTCTTTCTGTTTTACCCACATAGTGTCCCCAACATGAGGTATAATAGGCCAAATATACTACCCCGCTAGTGTAACATGTACAATGTTGTTTCCCTTTAAACCTGATGGGAATAGTTGGTAACTGTAATTCCTCTTTATTTTCTATAAATGTACATTGTGGACATCTTTCACACCGAAAGGTGCCTTTCTTCCTTTTGTCTTTCACTTCCTTCTTTTTCTCAAAAATAGCTTTTAAGTTAGGTCCCCTTTGGAAACTGTAGCATACACGTCTATCAAATATTTCTGATCTATTAGGCATATTCTTGAAAAACTCCCATATCCTATTAATAGTTTTCTTTATTAAGTTAGTGTTGGTATTGTATGTCATAACAAAAAATGGGGTGTTAATGTTGGTAGTGGTACTGTTACTAACTTCGTAAATAATGGACTCGGGGTTAGTATTTGACACGTTGTCAGTCCCGACTTCCTTGTTAAGTAAGGGAATGTATTTTATTCCCCACCCTTTTATCACTTCTTCCTTTAAGGGAATAATGATGGAATCAGGATAGCCCCTCTCCAAGAATAGTTTATGTACATATTCTAATTCTTCGATAAACTCAGTGTATCTTGATGTCATTCGGGCCACCCTGACCATTTGTCCCTTAATAATATTCCTCTTTTGTAGAGGTGGG
Source organism: Protopterus annectens (assembly GCF_019279795.1). Classification (NCBI taxonomy): domain Eukaryota; kingdom Metazoa; phylum Chordata; order Ceratodontiformes; family Protopteridae; genus Protopterus; species Protopterus annectens. The sequence continues at coordinate 228,127,443 of NC_056738.1, forward strand.
TGGTTACTACCGTAGTGGAGATAACAATTAGAAAAACAGGTTTTTCTAAATATCTTAGATACATATATTCCATGTTCGTAATCTTTTCTAATAGTAATGTCTAAAAAATGTATTCTTTCCATATTAAATTTGAATGTAAACTGAAGAAATGTAGTGGAATTGTTAAAGTAGTCCAAGGCCCTTTGTGCCTCATCTTGTGTCCCATTCCAAACTATCAATATGTCGTCCAAAAAGCGAACATATTTGACTATATTGACCATGAATGGTGAGTTAAAAACAAAATGTTTTTCCCAGAATAACATAACAATGTTGGCATAAATGGGGGCACAGGCTGCCCCCATTGCCACACCATCTAGTTGTTGATAAATTTCATCCTGGAAATAAATAAAATTGTTCTTTAATACTATTTCTGTATTTTCCAGGATTAATCTAAATTCATTGTCATTCAAAAATTTGAATTCTATTAACATGTATTCAAACCATTCAAGTCCTATGTTATGCGGAATCACAGAAAATAAATCTTTAACATCTTTTGTTAAGAATGAATAATGTGGTTGAAATGTTAATTGGTTTGTTTTCCTTAGTAAATCCCAAGAATCAATTAAGATATGTGTGTATAGTTTGTAAAAAGGCTTTAATTTACTGTCAATATAGATAGCCAGTGGTTGTGTTTTTGAGTCTTCTGATGTTACGATAGGCCTCAAAGGTGGATTTTCAACACCTTTGTGAATCTTGGGAATACCAAACATAGTAGATAAAAAAGGTTTTTCGACATTAAAAAATCTATATAACTTCTCATCAATTAAACCTTGCATCAGGTTGTCTTCTATAGTCAAATCAATCTTATGGTACGCAATATTAAGTTCATTGGTAGAAATAATTGAATATCTACCCTGTATGTTCAGTATATCCATCATTTTTGCTGTGTATAACCACTTATTCATTAGTACCACCCCACCCCCTTTGTCGGGTTTCATAATCCTGACGTCCAAATAAAACTGTTTTATTTCTTCCAATGTTGTTTTTTCTTCTATGGTGAGATTTGATTTGTAAAAGTTGTGTTCGTGCTGACGCTGAAGCATTCTAACCTCATTAATCACCAATTTTTTCAAAATTACTAATGTCATTTTGTAAAGGTGGGTTGAATGTATTTTTCCTTTTCAAAACATCACAATGTCTGTTCTTGTTAGAGCAAAATGCAACATTGTTCCCTGAATCATTAGAGTTAGCCAGGATTTCGAAATTTAACTTCCTATTAAAAAGCCTTATATCTAAAATCATCTCAGCCATATCCATTCTTTTGGTTGGAACAAAGGTGAAACCTTTTTTGAATAATGAGAAATGTCTGTCCTCAATTTTGATGTCAGTATAGTTGTATATAAATAATTCACTATTTGGCTGACTGACTATAATACTGTTCCTCTCTACGTCTATACTATCGTGTGTCCTGTTGTTCTGTAAGATGTTATCATTAGGGAACGAAACATTCATGTGTGTTTCTACACATGTCAATTGGTTTCTAAGGTTAATATCAAACAAGGTAAGTTTTATGTTTCCTTGATCTATAGTATTGTCTCTATTTAGTTCTGTGTTGTCATGAACATTAATGTTCTGTGTACTGGTGTCATTGTTAAAAGAAAATTCCTTTAATGTCTCCGAACATAATTGTTGGCTACTTGTGCATATGTCCGGTGTATGTGCAGATTCTGTATTCTCTCGGACCTTCTCGGTCCTTCTGGTTCTAAAGGGATTTCAAAGTCACTACATTCACCATGATAATTGTGCATATCTATGTTGGCAACATCTTTAGTTTCATAGCCATGATAATATTACCTCCACTGACAGGACCTAGTATTTTGCTGGTTGTAGTTGTTATATGTATGCCTTCCCCTAAATGGCCCATAGGTCTGTTCCTTTTTATTAGTGTTGTGCCCTAATAAATATGCGTGTTGGTGTTCATATGCCCAATCATCTCTGTCTAGTTTACCCATCTTTCTTTTTTGGTTCTTAACCATAATATTATCAACATCGTTAAACACTCTCAAGTAGTCACTTTTGTATTCTCTCACAGTAAACAGTAAGTCTTCACATATTTCTTTGTTAATTTTGTCAATTTTGATATTAAGTTCATCAATCAACTTGTTGTTATTATTAATCATAACTTTTATCAATGCTAAACCACAATTATTCAGAATATCCACAATCTCCTTTTACAGCATAGAGCCCATAACAGTGTCATTTGGGAACTTGTTTAATCTAAGCCCTTTGGGCCCATGTTTCTAAAATGTTCAATATTGACATTTCCCATGAGAGGGTAGACTTCATATAGCCTGATTTCTCCAATTTCACTCTTAAAGATCACCAAAGCTTGTGAACTTTTTTACAGGACCAAAAGATATGTAGAATGTCAGCTCTTGTGTTAGTACACGTGGGACAGAATGGTGAGAAATTAGTGTCTATTTTATTCAGGAAGATTGGTGTATGGTAGGCATTGTTATTTATCATGATTTGGGTATAAATTAACTTTTTAAAAGGAGTAAGTTTTGTAGTTATTTGTATTGCCGCCAATTTTTGTTCATTAGTTAATTTTACATTTTGGGCTGTCCAATAGTTTGAGTATAGGATTTCTTTTTGGTACTTAGTTTGAGTGATTAATCTATAAGTATTTGAGAGCATTTTGTTTTTTTGTAGTAAGTGGGATGTGAATTGTGATATAATTGAAATTCTTGTAGAGTTACGATTATTCCTGATGATTTCAAGTTTATTAAGTAAATTACTTGGTTAATGATTGTTCAATATTTTTTATTTAATGCCAAGACATTAATAATGTGACTTGGGGGTTGATCTTTTAATTGATAGAAGTCCCATACTATACAGTTTTTAATATTTGGATAGTTTTCTAGGTTTAGCCATTTGTTATTTAGTTTGATTTCAGGGTTCATATGCATTGGTTGTGCCATAATTAGGGAATTCTTTATGTTTAAGGAGGCGACCAGCTTTTGGAAACATAGTGCATTATTAATTATTACAGGATGTAATTTGAAGTTCCTTAGGGTTTTGTTGCTAAGAAAGGGAATAGCTTTTGGGTTAATGTTAAAGGTATTTATATTCTGGTAGTAGATTTTTATCCAGAGGGGGTTCCAGGAACTATCATAAGGTTCAAATTGGGTTAGGCGCATAATATGGTTAGCTCTAATAATATGATAATATGTCTGAAAGTCAGGAAGACTCAGGCCGCCCCTTTCTTTGGGTAGTGTTAGTTTTTTATAACTAATTCTAATGATCTTCAGATGCCATATAAAGTTACCCAGTGTTGTTTTCAATTTGGAAAAGAATTTATTTGGGACATTTTGGCTAACCACTTGAAAATGGTACAATATTTTGGGAAGAATATTCATTTTTATGACTGATGTCTTGGATAGAAGAGAAAGGTTTAGGTTTTTCCATCTATCCAAATCATTTGTGACTTTTGACCAAGCCATGTAAAGGTTTTCTTTTATAATTTCTTTATGCGGGTGAATAAAGGTAGCACCTAAGTATTTGAGTGAGTATTCTATTTTGATCTTTGACTCTTGGAAGAAAATTTCCTTATGGCTAAGAGGGTTTAATGGGAATATTTTGGATTTATTTGGATTCATGGCATAGTTTGAAATTGCCGAGAATTTGTCAACCGAGTTTAAAATTTTAACAAGGTCAGTGGAGGGGTGTTGAAAGTAAATGTTAAGGTCGTCAGCAAATGCCGTGTATTTAATTTGAACCCTTGAGATATAGATAGTATGGTTAAATGTTTTTTGACTTAACTTCAGAAGGAGAACTTCTAAGTAAAGATTGAAAAGATAAGGGGAAAGCGGGCAACCTTGTCTAGTACCATTGAGTATGCGTATAGGATCTGAGTTCTTTTTATTTATATGAAGTGTGGTAGTGGCCTTATTGTATAAGACTCTAATCATGGCTATAAGTTCTTCGGGAAAAGCGAAACACTTTAAAACCTTGAACAAGAAGTTTAAGTTAACTCGATCGAAAGCTTTTTGTGCATCAACGGATAGTACATATTTAGGGGAGATGTCTTTAGCTGTCATATTTGTTATTGCTTCTATTGTTAACGTATTATCCCAGACTTGCCTGCCTTTCATAAAGCCTAACTGCTCAGACGATTTAATAGAGGGTAGTATTTTGGCCATTCTTTGTGCCAGTACTGTTGCTAGTATTTTTATATCAAGGTTAATTAATGTAATTGGACGATAGTTGTTAGGGTTATGTCCAGGTGTGTTAGGTTTTGAGATGAAAATTGTTTTAGAGTTATTTATGTATAGATCTGTAATCCCATACTTTAATATGTAATTATACACTTTTAGCAAAATTGGGACTAAAAACTTTTCAAAGGCTTTATAAAATTCTGATATATAGTCATCTGGGCCTGGAGATTTCCCTACTTTCATTTTCTTGATGGCTAAAGATATTTCTTCAGTAGTTATTAGTTGTTTAAGAAGCTTAACTTGGGTATCATTGATTTGCGGGAAGTGTAGTTCATCTAAAAACATATTGGAAGCTATTAGATTTTCTTGAGAATGTGGGCCATATATCTCTAGATATATTTCTTCAAAGATTTTTATAATATCCTCATCCAAGCTAAATATTTTATTATTATATTTAGTTTCTTTTATTTTGGAAGAGGGGGGTTTTATATTGATTATTCTGGCTAGGACCTTAGAGGGAGTTTGGGCCCATTCGGCATATCTATGTAATAGCCTAAGTTCAATAAGCGATAGGTGATTCATTTGTGTTTCTTGCAATTGTTTTTGTATCCAAATGGCCTGTTTCTCGAGATCCAGAGATTGTTTTTGTTGCATTTGTAATTCAAGATTTTTTAGCTTACGTTCTAGATTATCAACCTGGGATTTGATTTGTTTTTTGAGTATTGATGCTTTTTGTATTAGTATTCCTCTGATTGTTGCCTTAGCAGCTGCCCACTGTATATCAAATGGAATATTTGTTTTTTCTAAGTTACTAAAGGTCTGGTCAAGTAGTTCAGTCACTTCTTGGCAAGTTTCCTTATTTTTTAAAAGGTTATGATTCAAGGTCCAGTTAACTGCATATTTCTCTTTTGTGCTTGGCTTAGTCTCATTTATTTTTAGATTGATTTTTGCATGATCAGACAGGGTTCTAGGATACGCACTGTATTTTATTTCTAATCTTTTGAAATTGGTTGAAATTAAAAAAAAATCTATTCTGGACCATGATTTATGGGATGTTGAAAAAAAGGTGTATTTACTGACTCCAGAGTCCTGTCTGAACAATTCAAAGGGATCAAATATGTTAAAATCTTCCATTAGTTCATTTATAAGATTTGTTAAGTCCACTGGTTGTTTATTCTCTTTGCTCATTCTGTTAAGTTCAGGTCTGCTAATCATATTCCAATCCCCTCCTAATAAATACAAATGGTTTGGGAATTTTTCTAAAATTGAGTATATATCATAAAGAAAAGCGGTTTGGTACATACATGGACCATACACATTTAGGATAAGAATATTTATATTGAGAGGTGGAAGGGAACATACTAAGTAGCACCACCTTCCATTGGGATCGCTGTCACTTGCTTTTATAGTCCCTTTGAAAGAGTTTTTAACTACTATTGCTACCCCTTTAGACGCAGTATCATTTCCGGCTGCTATAATCAATTTTGCCCATTTCTTATTTGCTTCCTTCAACCATTGAGTTGTGGTCATGTGCGTTTCCTGTATAAGCATTATTTCAGCTTCTGATTTATAGGTTAAGTGCATAATTAACTTCTTTTTTTTATTATTTTGGAGACCTTTAACATTCCATGATTCCAGTAGTATCATTTTGTCTTTACTGTCTGTGCAATTTGAATGCTGGTGTAATGGTTAAAGTATAATTTAGTCTTTCTATAGGGATGATAATATTTTGAGTACATGATATGTAAGTTACATTGAAGTGTTATCGACGTTTTTAGAATTAATGAGTGACAACCCACCCCTTGCAGACCACCCCTCGTGCTTATCCACAACCTCCTATTATCTGTAAAAGGCATTTTAAAACTATGTACACATCAAACTATAATACAAAATTATCTTGTTATTCTAAGATCCATCAGATAATTAGCATTATAATAACTACTTGCCTGCATAAGCTTGTAATGACTTATGAATGGTATAGCATTTTAATTATTAGTTGAAAAAGATTTTAGATTTTAGTCAAACTATGTTACTTAGACCCGTTCCCTGATTAGATAGCTTAAGGGTTTAAGTTTATATTTTTAATACTTTAAATTATGTTCCATAGAGATTTTGTCTCTCATAGTTAAGAGTTGGAATCTATATTAAGATGTACCAATCCTGTAGCAGTCTACCCATATTTTATGTCATTTCTCTTAGTTTAGACTTAGCTTTTGATGCCCTTCGGTATAATTGCTATGAAATACATTACAAAAAAGACGACATGCTATTTGCAATTGTTAGACCTCAGATAACACACAGTAAAGTCATGTATATACTGGCACAGCTTTTTGATGTTGTTTTATAATAACTTTTAACAGTGCTATAGAGTAAGGTTACAACATGCTATCTCTGAAAAGTACATAACGCAATATTACATATTCCTCTGAACTTTAAGACAATTTCCCCTTCTGCTGATTTCACATGTATTCATATGTTGTACATACAGCAAAGTAAATCATTGCCTGCTAAGTATGTTGCCAAATTATGATATCAGGATTACTTATCAATATTTATACAGCCCAGTTCTTTAAAGACACTCTCTATTTTATTAGTGACCCTTATTATATGAATTAATACCTTTAACACACTCAATTACTCGGTAGGTCATCTTTTTCTTAAGAAGAAAGAACTCTTATTAAGTAAGTCATTTTTTTTAATCTCTCTTGGACACATTTTAGGGGGCCACTGGTTATGTATTTGCCCAGAGCTTTATCAGCCGCTGCTTACATTCCTGTTGATATAGTGCAAAGATTCACTGACATCTGGGATCTTATAATGTTTTGTGATGATGTCCCCTAGTCCACAGACAGAAAATCAGGCAATGACAGCCACCCACCTTCCCTTACAATGAGCTAGGTGTTGGCTACTCAAATTTATGTTCTGTCCTCTAGCTGAACATGAGTTATTTTAAGCTATATGTGAAATCCCTGTATTTCTGTCTGTGGTCCAGCAAGACATCCTCAATATGTGGCCATAGACACTCACCTTAGGGAATTTTAAGGATTATAAAAAGGCCCCTTTTATAGTATGCTGTAATTTCACATCGGCACAGATTATTTAGTACAGTCTCTGAAATGTGAAAAAAAAAAATGTTCAGAGGCAAAGCAGATATTTATTTTCAATTTGTATGTGTGTTTCCATGGAATTAAGTTGGTCGGGGTATGTTAGAGTTGAGCAGTTACATCTGGCATCTGAAAGGAGCTCTTTGACTTTATGGGCGATGCATAACGTAGCAGTACTGTCGACCATGCTTGTTTGCATGAGAACTGTCAACCCTTCTTTGTTTGTGTGGAGGCTCCACCCTTTGACCTTATATGCGTAGTGCCTCATCTAACAAACCTGGAGTGCGTACTTTGCACATTTTCATTTAATAAAAAATTCTGAGAAAACAATGGATTTTGCTTTCTGGGAACCTGCAGTCACTACAATTTCAAGACTGGTAGCTGGCTCAGTCGCACGTTATTATGTCAGGGACAGAGAAAAGGAATAAACATCAGTTCTCCTCATTCTTACCAGGTATGCAATGTCTTGTAAATTTCTTCATTCGCTTTGCCATTTAGGTCGATGTTGTGTTGATATATCAGCAGTTCCATATCTAATTTTAGGGATGTGTAGTTTGTGTTACATTACGCGGTTCCAAGAACGATTTTCTGGATTACCCTTGGGTCGGATTTTGTCATTCTCTACTTTCACTTCTTATCCTCTCCCTCAATTAAACATCTTGCGTATAGGGTTTTATCTATTTTGTTCAATCAATGATCTTATATAGGTGGGATTTGTCATCCCATATAGTTCGTCAGTATATATAGGTTGGCGTTGGGAGAGTAATTTTTCTTGCATGTAGCAGTCTTATACTTCTTGAATTTGTTTTTATTTGTGTTTGAAGCGAAGTGTTTCTGTATTATTTCTTTGAACATTGTGACATGCTATAGTGATTATTATACTTATTTCCTTTAAAGCTGTTTTCCTTTTTTTTTTTCTTCCTTTCCCATTCTCTTCCTCTCTCCCCTTTTAAGAATCCAATGCAGCGTCATGACTTGTGCATGGTTTGCAAGGTCAGAGAATACAGGTTTAGTGTTTATTGGTAGTATATGCCCAACAATGGAATCCTAAAACGATAAGTGCAATTTCTCTTTGTGCTGGTCTCTGTCTCAACTATTTTCAGTTAGAGTCTTGGTAATGGTAATTTTGATTGGTAATGTATAGCAAGTAATTGTCTATGGTCTATGGTCAAAAGTTAGTTTAGTAGGGTTACCTTTAAGCTGTATTTGGAGGAATCTCTTTAAACACATTCAAAAATGATGATTTAGCTTCTTGGACAGATTTAACTGAGTAACTGGCATTTTTGTGTTGAAAGCAGAGAGTCGATGGATATTTCATTTGAAATTTAATGTTTTTGTTTAGTAGGTAGCTACAGAAAGGAGATAGAGCTTGTCGTGACTGTTTTATCGGGAGAGGCAGGTCTTGTGCTATTGTGATTTTATATCCATTCCAGGAGATATTTTTCTTCTTTTTGGCATTAACAATTATGGATTGTGCATGCTCGGAATTTAATATCCTGACATAGACTTGTCTAGGACTTTCAGAAGTTTTAGCTTTCCTTAGTGCCCTGTGTATTCTCTCGATTGTTACCATTTTAGACAAGTCTTTGTTGTCTAGTACAATGTCAATGATTTCTTTTGCAATTCCAGAAAGCTGCGATTGTTCATATTTCTCAGGAATGCCTCTGATTAGTATGTTATTACATCTAGCTCTTGCCTCTAGGTCGATAAGTTTTTGTTTCATTTCTGTAATGGTGATGTCTCTCTCTGCAGCTGCATGTTGTAGTTCTTGTATCTCTTTATTTCATTGTTTAAGGTTTTAGCTTCATTTTGCTCCATTCTTGCCATCATGTGCTCCAGATTATTACCAAAAGATGTCAGCTTAACAAAAACTGCCTGTATTTCTGATTGAAGGGGGAGCAGGGCTTCCTTGAAGTCTTCTAGTGTGAATGGTTGGTCAGACATAACTGTTTGGGTTTGCTTGTTAGCTTCAGGATGTGGTTTGTTTGTCTTTTGCCTTTTGGAAGAAGATTCCTTTTCCGGAGAGCTAATGAGGGAAAGTCTAGTCTTAGTAGTCTGAGATTCCATTTGTTCCATTTTGATTGGATTTTTCTTTTTTGTTTATTTGTTTAGGTAGCTTATTTTCAGACTGCCAGGCCCAAGCACATGTATCCGGGATCGCCACTGTATTTTGAAGACTATTGGTTCAAAACCGTTCCTTGTTCTCGAGAAAGAAGAGCAGATAAGTGATATTCAGAGTCCTTTTATGATGTTTTAGATTTTTTTTTTTTGATTTATTTATAAAGTAGCTACAGTGATTTGATTAGATTGATTTCTGATTTGAGAGCAGGCAGAAGTATATGCTTCCTATCTGGCGGCCATCTTGAACTGAACTGCAGTGCAAGTTTAACACAACAAAGCTTGACTTGGATTGGTGATATTATGGATTGCTTGTGACATCACATCAAGAAATATGCAAGTGCAAAATCAAACTCTTTTAGGCAAAGTATTATGCTCAGCAGATCTACTGTCTTGATTAATACATGATGTGATAACTGGAAAGCACTTTCCCAGTTCAAGGAGATACAGAAGTTATGAGAAAATGGTGCACCCAGAAACTATGTGAGAGACGCATAGAAATCGACAACACAAAATAAACTAAGATCTGGCTTTGGTTTGAAAGGCCAGATAAATCTGAAAATAAGTCTTACCAAAAGACTCCCATTTTTAAAATAATAAAATAAGTAAGTGGGAGGAGGGACAGGGAATCTGACTTTAAGCAAAAGGTTCAAGTGCCTAAAGTAATAAATTCAAGTCATAGTATAAACTAGCAGAGGAAATATTTCATATGAAAGGCTGCAGTAGTTCAAGTAATACATGAAGTCAATGTAGAAACTGACAGGTAAGAGAGCACTGTTAATAATGCACTCAAGAAAGTGGGTGTACATACTGGGGAAGAGATGGATGAATTTCAAATTGAGGGTAAAAGAACTTGAAAAAAGTCTTAAGCTTCTTCCTATTGTACCAAACCAGGGAGCTAGAAAGGAATAGAAGAAGGACTCTGAGTATAAAGCAAGTAAAATCACTACTGATGAAGACAAAGGAAACTACTAATACCCTAGTGGAAGAAAATTACATTCATCATGAATTGCCATTTTCAGGGGTTGAATTAAAGGAAAACTCCAGGCTAGAACTAAAAAAATATGTTTTTTCAATCTGTCTTTATTTCCAGACCTATTTTAACACCTAAAATTGACTCTAAGTGCTTTATTTGTAATTTTAGCCTGTTTACCACAACATGGCTACCGATGGGGCTTGCTATATCAACGTGATCTTCTTCTCCTTCAAGCCTTTCTCTTTCCCATAAAGCATTTCAAGTCTCCTTTCTGTGACTCATGCCAGACATAAGGAAGTAACTGTGAATTCCCATGCCATTGACATACAATGGGAAATCTGTGACTCATTGTCAGTTTGTATTCCTTCTGTGTTAGGCCTGCTTCTTTTCTGTTGCTAATCACCCTCATTTATGTTTAGATCCGAGCTTGCTTTACAGTATAATTTGAAGTTATCTAACAGCAGACAGAGTTGTAGCTAAATTGGATGCCTTTGTTCCAAGTGTTCTTTTGTAGTCCAGCATGAATTGACAGTCCCCTCCTCCCACACTACTGCAGAGGTGTGAAAACTGTCACTGCAACTGATAGCTCACAATAGAAAGGAAGGGAGTGCCATTTCAAATGTCTTCCCCTCTGCGTGCGGAATCATTTGTTAGGCAGCAGCAGAAATATTTATGTAAAAATTTCAAATTAAATTTCGTAAAACAGTTGAGGAAAATTTTTGATCATTTCATTGTGTACACATTCTTTTATTTCCTCCTTATTTCTACAAGACATTATTATGTTAACTTATGTTTGTTTTACAATCTCTTTGAGGAACATTAGCCTAGTGACATGTTTTTGTATTTTACATGACATTTTCATCATCTCCACACATTTTGAAGGACAGACAATAGAGAGCAAACCTGTGTCTATGATGCTGGCACAGTAAAATTATGTACTGAAAACTCACGGTTTTCTATACTCCATGCAGTGAATTTTATTTTTTTTGGTGGGGGGGCTACTAATTATTTTGTGCATGTGTGTATCACTTGCATAATGTATATAACTGAGGCATTTGGGAGCTTAATATGATCTTCTCTAATTCAGCTCAAACTATTTAGAAATCCTTTAGTCCTTTATCCATATTAGTAATTTTACTTTGAGGCCCTCCCTGCCTTTCTTTGTGCATTTTTCAAATCTTACTGCTCCACTGGTCATATATCGAGCTGTTAATTGGCACTAGACACTACTCAGCCAAACACAGTTATTCATATTTTTCACATTACTAATTTGACTTGGGTCTCTTTAAAACAACAAGAGATGTGAAGTTCACAGAAAATACCACATAAGGGGGTTTACACCCTTCACTCAAATAAGGATTGCAGCATCCAATTTGCAGTTGCACTAACTAAACTTGTCAAGTCAGGCAGTAAGCACACCGGAGTAATACTACTGTCAGTGTCATGAGTACAGAATGACAATTTTGACTCCATAATTTTCCTGTCGACGTTATTACAAGTCACTGTACCAGGCAGTGCTGTGTGTCCTTTTGGCAATATTGCACATCTTACTCCAAGTTCTCCTAAATACTGCCACCTGGGATCCAAAAGCACATGTCATAGTGCTCTCCCCTTTGTGTAAATGTGTGTAGGCCCTACAAATTACTGAAGCATACCTAAAATGCATGTATTACATCACACAAACCCCTTTGCCATCAAATTGGTGACTGCTGCACAGTGTTATGCTGTCTCACACTGTGCATCAGACTTTAGTACATGTTCATACAAGTTACAGTGTGTCACGGTTACCAGCCATCATCATCTGCACACATGACAGGGAGCACACTACACAAAGGCTTGGACTATAAACACTGTTAGGAGGCCATAACTGCCATACAGGATTTTGAACATTGTGATTCCTGTGCCATGTCACCACCCACTTGCTACTCAGGCTCATGTCGAACAATTAATGTCTTCTCAGTGATTGTGCAAGAGTTCATAGGTTGATACTAGGCTATCTGCCCTAGGGCATTTATAAGCCTAGCCAGAGTGTGTTTGGCTTTCGCCACCCTTTTAGATTAGTTGAAAATAATTTCCCTTATGGAAAAAAGGTTGCATTTTGTAAATGTTGTCAATGCTTTATTATTTTTATCTCCAGGAAACTTAGTAGTGTTGATTTGTAACAAACTATCTCGAGACTGTAACTTACTTTTAAATGGATCACTTGTTTATTCATGTCATTTTAAAAGTACTGTAAGGTAACTGAAAACATTCTGAAGTAACCCCCCAAGATCACGGTGTTAACTCCCTTCTGGTCCAGGCAAACATGGGTCTCCCTTCCTTTGGAAATGGCCAAGGCCAATTACCACAAGCTTCCTCACAGACTGGACCTACTCACACAGGAACAAGAGTGATTGATACATCCCAGCATCAGTTACCCTCAAGTGACCAAGTGACTGCCTGGATGATGCAGTCATAACTCCCTTTAGGCACCTGTTTACTGACACCTGTTTACTGAGGACATGCAGCAGGTACTAATGGAGGCAAGAAAGCCTGCTACTAGAAATCATATATTAGGAAATGGAAAAGATGTTCTAGTTAGTGCCAACAACATAACCAGCACCCGTTTAGGTTAGCTGTTTGCTGGTTTTACATTATTTATTTGAGTTACTATCCTATGCCTTTTCTTATTCCTCTGTCAGGGTTCATTTATCAACCAGTTGAGAATGTCTGTATGTGGATCCTGCTCTTTCAATGCAGTCGCATGTCAAAATGTTTTTGCTATGGGCACAAAGCAGGTGGTCCACAACAGTTAGCCACCATGTCCAAGTTTCAAGCACAACCGCTGTAACGCTGCAGGACCATTTTTTAAATTATCATAACATTATGTACCAAATCGAAAGGCAAAGAAAAAAAATATTACATCTATTACCAGGGCATGTGCATCCCTTATCTGACCCACTGACAGTGACGAAACATACTATTAACACATAAAACATTGTAGACCAAATGTTAATTCAGTGAGGTACATAAATAGTGCACACAAAACACATTTCCTGTTTCATAACAAGCATGACATTGGACTCACCAACAGAACTCATTTGGTCAAAAGTGATGACTCCGTCTCCCCCAGTAAACCTGTTGCCAGTGCAGTGTCATGGGGGGGGGGTGTGCTGTGCCCCTTAATGTTTGACATTTATTTCTCAGAAGACCAGGGCAACGTAGATTGCAATCAGTGAAACTGGTGATCCAAAGGCTAACTAGGAATAATTACCGACTCCAAAACCATGTCAAAATTGTACAAGGACCAACACACACGACTGGTGACATAGGCATGGTGTACAACGAAATGCAAAAATAAAAAAGCATTATTACTCCCTTTGGAAATGCAGAAAACACAAATAACAGTACAGACACCACCCACCAGAATTCCAACTTAGTGGCGTGAGATTTGGGAACACAAGTTGATAGCAATGTGAAATTTTCTGTAAGTAAAAACAGATTTGCCAAACAGGTAAGCACTGGGCTTGCTGCAATAGTTGGGCATTGTAAGCCTAGCTAACTTCCATTTTGGTGCCTAAAGGAACACATCCCATTTGGTGTTCATCCTAAGCTCCATTATTATAAATTACTCCTACTGAGAGTATCTGGGAATCAGACCAAGGATAATTTGCTGGGACCCATGCATGGAAATAAGTACTTAGGTACAGCCTCTGTGCATTAATAGTACAGGGGCAGTCCTGTAGTAAATTTTCTATTGCCCATCCATTGTTGCAAGTTGAACTTTGTTTACATGGTTGGGGATTCGGTGCCAGAGCAGCAGTATCCTCTGTGCTACACCGATCCCAACCAACCGTTCTGTTGATATTGCAGAAGAGGTTTATATCTGTAAACTGGGTATTTATGATGCCATCCGACTCTGTGATGTGGAGTAAATACATCAGTATTGGGTCAGAGAATGCCTTGTATGCCAGACACTGGTCTGGTTCTGAGTCTAGTGTTCACTCTACATAATACAGAGAGAGGATTTGAGAAGGCCAACCCACTTAGGTTCTTCCTTCCTCTCTCCTTGCACTTTACTAACAAAAAAAAAATATTATCTACTTTTACTGTATTTGTGTTTCCTCCTACTTTATTTTGCTTTTGCCTCGTCTTGAAAGTACTCAATGTTATTTATTCTGCTGCACTTATTGCTGCTTGGTAGTAGCCTGATTAAATTGTAACTGTTATTCTAAGCCTTTTGGTTTAAAGCAGTTGGGCTTCATACTGGTTGTTTTACATTAAGAAGGTTTGCGGTCTGCACTTTTGTTGCAGGACAGGTAGCTTACATCCTTCTAAGCTGGGAATTGCTGATTGAAAGCTCAGTGTCTGCTATTCTAAAAGTGTATTAGTTCTGGTTTAAGCACTTGGGCTTCAGGCCAGTTATTCTACATTAAGAAGGTTTGGGGGTCTGCACTCTTGTGGGAGGAGAGGCTGGATTCTGCCCTTTTAAGCTTGGAATTTCTGGTCGCAGGCTTATTGTGCCTACGTATTAGAACTGTTTCTTTCTGAAAGTGGTTTAGCACTTTCGTCAATTACTAGACATCAACATTAAAGAGTTTTGGACTTTATATATCGGCGATCATTCCTTGACTAGTGGGTTGCTAAAGTGTTTATTTTATTTCCCCTATATTAGAGTTAAATTTAGAATCATTGGTAAAGAAAATAAGGGACTCAGAAATTCAAGAATATAATTGGCATGGTATTCAAGAAATGTTGACTTTATTTGCAGATTATATTGTTTTGTACCCGATAGAACCAGAAAGGGACATCTCAGTGCTGTGAAACATTCAGAGACAGTTCTGTATTTTTTCTTTTTTTGGGGGATATAAAATTAATGAAGATAAAACAAGGGCTATAGCTATTAACTACATACCCAGACATCCATTGGTTCAGCAATACCTATATTTATGGGGACATGATAAAGTGAAGTATTTAGAAGTATGAATTAAAAAGGATTCTATTGTGGCAGCTAAGGATATCCGAGAAGAGACTAAATAAAAGAAAATACAAAAACTGAGAAACTGAAAGAAGCTCTTTCCTATGACTATGGATAGTAAGATACAATTTTTACTCAGAAGACTGGGAATATGTTTTGCCTCTAGTGCAGGTTGTGTTTGTATACATAAAACAGGTAGGCTTGACTGTAAATACTAAGAAAGGCAAACTTGGTATAGTGAAAGGTAACTGCTTAGAGCACCTTAAAGGAAGAGGGGTCTAAACAGCATAACTATAAAAGATAGAGCTCATACAAATCTTGCCTCAATGCTCTACCAAAAGAAAGGTGTATGCTTTACTTATACCAGCTGTGCACCACTGAATGTTTGATCCTAATTTTTGGAACTACAGATCTCAAGGGAAAAGCTCCCATCAAGGTGCAATGGACTCATTTGGCAGATAGGGTCTTTAATGAATTAAAAAGATCCTTTGTTTAGAAACTATGTTACAGAAGAGTTTAACACTTCAAAGGGAGATCTGGGGCAGTGCATTCAAGATGGAGAGCATTCAATGTTCTACATCAGAGCAAAACTGAGTAATGTAGTGAGGAAATATTATGCTATCGAGAGACAGTGCCAAGCTATAAAGTGGGATTTCTATGCCTAGAAATGCTGACTGGTTGTCCAGGGCCAAAACAAAGTTCGCTCAGGAGAACCAAATAAGGGTACAGACCAAGTACCAAGAGATGCTGGAATACAAGGCAGTTTACTGTACAAAACCCAAACGCTTGTGTGTATAATAAGTTTTTGAAAATCTTCATCAAAGGCAAACCAGCAATACAGCATAATCATCCACTTAAATACATCTATCAAACCAAGTATAGACCAATGATTCCTTCGAAACAATTACATATTTAAATTAATGTTTAAAGTAAAAAATACTTAAAGATGAAAACACTGGTCATTCTCTTAGTGTAAATAAAACACATTCCGAAACCATGTTAATAAAATACAATAAAAATGGATAAATGATTTGATCTATATTGTATATAAACATAATTAAAACAATAGTAATTTAATTCATCATTTAAAAAATTATTAAATGTATGTATAAAAGTACTTATTTGTGTTAAAATTAATTTATGTTGTCCATTTTTTATATAAACTAGTGTTGACCTCTAGTGGCAGATTATAATTTTGCACTCCTCAACTTTAGTACTGGCATTATAGAAATTGTGTCATTGAGACCAGGAATCGTAGTGGCTTCTAATATGATCTGCCAATATAGCTCTCTATATTCTAATCTGGTCTCCCACATACCTCCCCTGATTTCTTTGGGTACCACTTCAATAACAAAAAAAATCAAAGGAAGCTGATGGACATGTAAGGGATGTCTATAGAGTGCATTGTTCATATTCTCCTTTTTTATTTCATAATAATGTTCATACATCCTAGTTTTTAGTTTCCTCTCAGTTTTTCCAACATAGAAGGACCCACAGGGGGAACACACAGCTAAATAGACCACACCATTGGTGTTACAGTTAGGAAATGTGTGGCTCCTGATATGTTTATTTCTGCTGGGTATAAAAATACTGGAACAATTTTCAACATGTGGACATTGGGAACATGAACCACATTTGTAAGTCCCCTTTTTTCTAGAAGAATAATCTTGTCTGGAGCCACTACCAAATTCAAATAGTCTCTTAAAATTGGTGTCCCTCCTATATATAAACTTCAAAGGTGGACTTTGTATTTGTTTTAGTTCAGTAATCTGAAGAAAACGTTCCCATTCTCTCATAATTACTTCCCTGATGTTACGCGAGTCACCCGTGTAATCCATTATGTATTTTTTTGTTATTGAAGTGGTACCCAAAGAAATCAGGGGAGGTATGTGGGAGACCAGATTAGAATATAGAGAGCTATATTGGCAGATCATATTAGAAGCCACTACGATTCCTGGTCTCAATGACACAATTTCTATAATGCCAGTACTAAAGTTGAGGAGTGCAAAATTATAATCTGCCACTAGAGGTCAACACTAGTTTATATAAAAAATGGACAACATAAATTAATTTTAACACAAATAAGTACTTTTATACATACATTTAATAATTTTTTAAATGATGAATTAAATTACTATTGTTTTAATTATGTTTATATACAATATAGATCAAATCATTTATCCATTTTTATTGTATTTTATTAACATGGTTTCAGAATGTGTTTTATTTACACTAAGAGAATGACCAGTGTTTTCATGTTTAAGTATTTTTTACTTTAAACATTAATTTAAATATGTAATTGTTTCGAAGGAATCATTGGTCTATACTTGGTTTGATAGATGTATTTAAGTGGATGATTATGCTGTATTGCTGGTTTGCCTTTGATGAAGATTTTCGAAAATGTATTATACACACAAGCGTTTGGGTTTTGTACAATAAACTGCCTTGTATTCCAGCATCTCTTGGTACTTGGTCTGTACCCTTATTTGGTTCTCCTGAGCGAACTTTGTTTTGTTCCTGGTTTTTATTGTTCGCTTTCATCACTTTATTTGGTGGTTGTCCAGGGCCTCCAACCTATCAGGATTCCAGGAAAACAGGTTCTGTGCTAAGAGGGCATAATTATTACATGGAAAATTTCTATGTGCCATTAATGTGCACTCATAATATATATTTCAGGGTGGTATGTGGAAATATTCTCATAGCAATTTAATAAATCACACTATCTTAATTTCCAATCATTATGGTATACAATGGAGTAGCCTGGACTATGAAATTTAGTGAGTTAGGGAGTAAGTTCTTCATAGAGAGGGACATTTTTGAAATAGGGAAGTGATCACTGAAACTGCTAGCAATTGTCAACATCCTTCGAGAAAGTCTTGCGCAGACTAAATGAGTGATGCCAAAGTCATGGCCTTAAACTTAATGCAAAAAAATGCATCACCACCACCTTCGGCAAGGGTGATGTTCTTGAAAACTACCACATCAATAACAATACAGTAAGCACACAGTCAGTGGTGAGAGATCTGGGCACAAAAGTCAACATCAACCTCAACTTTGATCACCATGCCTCCACAATGGTAAGAAGGGCATTTTATATTGCTCATCTCATAAGTAAGGGCATTGCCTCCAGGAAAAAAAAAGATGTTATAACCCCCTTGTACTCTTCCCTCATCAAGCCAATAATAAGAGTACAATGCTCCCTTGGGTATTTTCCTTTCCAAACATCTGCAGCAATTGGAGCTACCAAAAACCGCTCCTTACAAAGAAAATTTAGAGTCTTCAAGATCTGTCTTATGCAGACAGACAGAAATAATTGCCACTTTACTCTGTTTTGTTACAAACTGCTCAGCGGCAACCTGTGCCTTGCATATAGAGCAATGTCTGACCCAGGTTTAATGGAAATGCTGCACATTTGCAAGTGAAATGACACATTGGTCACTCGCTCAAAGGATCTTAACCTGGTATGCGACATCAGCATAACTTGCTGGAGAGACAGCTAGGTCTCACAGAGGTTGCCCCACCTTTGGAACAAACCTCCTATTCATGTTAAAGCACCTCGTTGGTCCTATTTAAGCTTAGACAACTGGATCGTAACTGGAAATTCACCCTTGGGGTTCCACCTGTGTCCCTCTTTGACAGGGGCAACAGATGCTGATTTCAGTGTCCACTTGAACCAGACACCCTTGGGAACACAGGTTTAACTGGGCTAGACTTGTACGGGCCCTGGGACTATTAGCCTAGTAACCACCTATGATCATATGTAAAAATGCTTACCAGACTAAGATGACATCGCTGTAACAAAAACAAGACATTGTAGAAAGTGATGAGTATATAAATAAACATAGCAACACCAGTGTCTCACTTACCAAGCCCTCAAGGTGCAACACTCAAAAGAAATTTTATTGACATTCAAGACTCCATAGTGGGACACACTGATGACCCGCTTACCAGTTTAGATGAAAAAGTCACAGTCAGCTGTCTGTCCACTGCCAGGATTCATTAGATCATGCATGCACTCAGATGTCTTGGCAACAACTACTACTGTGACTCAGTCATAGCTCATACTGGAGTGAACGACCCAAGATGTACCTCACTGGACTATATCACGAGAGACATGATTGAGCTCTCTCAGTACTGTATCCCAGGCAGGTATGTTCCTAGCCTTGAAGGGCATTTATTACCCTCAACTAGAATGATGCCACAGTATAAACAAAAAATGACTGATTTCAATAATTGGCTTAGTTTTTGGTGTCATTCAAAGGGGATCCAGTTTGGCAGCCTGGAATGACATGGTCATCAAACTTCACTGCTTTGTCAGAGATGTTTGCACCTGGCACCACTAGGCTTTTGGCTGCTGAAAAAGGCTCCTGCTAGTCCCATAGTGCCTTTTTGGACAAGGTCTCAAAAACAAATTGCTAATCATAATAAAATAAGGGTTATGCTGATAAACACTAAGAGCCTAAACCAAAAACTGCACACCCTGGAAACACTCCTATTACTGGAGGATGTAGATGTCTATTCAGTCACAGAAACCTGGTTCAAGTTCTCAGAATACCCCGGCCTTGCAAGGCTACAATGCCTTCCACACCTTCAGACCACAAAATGAATGTGCAAGAACCAAAGTAGTCAGTGTATCTATATTAGAGATAGATTCACCTCCCGACTAGTTAGACAGGACAATTCCATGGAGTTACCAACTTCAGATTACTGTGGGTAAGACCCCCATTCAAGTCATAGTTAATTATAGATCCCCCTCCATGAATCATGATGTGCACAAGGCTACTTGACCAAACTGGAGTCATTCCAAATATTGCCAAACACTCTGGTCATGGGGGATTTCAATTATCCCACCATGAAATGGGCAACCTACACTAGCGCAAAAGTTCCTTGACCAGATTCTTCAAACACTAACAAGAGGGACAAATGCACTAGATTTGGTCCTCAATAAACATGACTAACAGATGCACTACTGCAACTGTCAGACCATCATTAGTTAAACTGATCACAAATCAGTCGCCTTTGAACTGGCACTAACATCATAACTCAAAGGGTGAAATCAGACTACACCAAAGCTGTACAATCACTTGAATATGTGTATAGACTCTGCTGTTCAAGACACAGTCACGAAACGTTGCTTTCTAAGAAAACTAAGGTGAGGTCCCAACAATGGGAAAGTACCCTCCTTAGGCTCAACAGCCAAATAAGACAACATGTAAAATCATCTTAGGGTACCTTTGAGAAAACTTCGCAATCACAGCCAAGGATAACCATGAGGCCTTTTACAGCTACGTACGCAGCTAAAAGGTAGGAACCAAGCATGTGTGGAACTAGTGACTAACAGTATCACACACACTGATCCCGCAGAGATAGCAAACCTGCTGGCACACAGATTTGGTGAAAACTTCATCACAAACCTTGCCCCCAACTACATCCTCCACCCTACATATCCGAAGAGCAGGTCAGTAAAGCCTTGTCTAAGGTGAAAAACACAGCCTCTATGGGGCCAGATGGCATCCCAGGCTGTCTTCTAAAGCAAACAGAAACATGAACTAGCATTACCATTAAGTACCCTATTCAATTACAACCTAAACCACAGGCTATGTTCCTGCAGAATGGAGAACAGCAACAGTTATTCCCTTTAACAAATGTGGATTAGCAACAGGCCCGGGGAATTACAGACCCATAAGTTTGACCAGCCTTATCTGTTAAGGCCATGGAATGCATCATGGATCTCATAAATAAACAGGTGACTTCCAAACCCTAAATCCAACACAATTCAGCTTCACCAAGGCAGAGCCGGCCTGTTAAACCTGGCAGATTTCTTCAAAATGTGACCAGATCTACAGACAAGGGCAAATCTTTGTTCAAAGCATACTCTGACTCAGCTAACACCTTTGACACTATCACACACTCAGGCATTACCGATAAACTTAGCAAACTGAATGGAAACCCCTTTGTTGTAAGATGGGCTACAAACCAGCTCACAAACTGATCACACACTATCAAAGAAGGTGACTCCACATCAACCAGCAGACCTGTCACCAGCAGGTGCCACAAGGGTCAGTGCTGGGCCCTCTACGGTTTGGTATAAACTTCTTAAAAATTCAGGCCAAAACTGTGTCTGACAAAGTCTGTGAACAACTGCAAATTGGGTGAAAATACTGAAACCCCAAATGATATCAGTATATTTCAGGAGGGTCTTATGCAGACCAATGACTGGTGTTTTAGTCACTATTTCAAACTAAATGCAAAGAAATGCACCATCATTACCTTTGGTAAAAACAGTGTCCCTTCACACTATCAAATTAAAAACAATACCATGTGTACCTATGAAGTGGTAAGGGATCTGGGACCACAAGTGGACTGTGACCTTAACTTCGACCACCATGTGTCCACTGCAGTAAGGAAGGGTTTCTACATGGCATACTTGATTAGCAAAGGCATCACCTATAAAAAAGCAAAGGAGGTTATAACCCCTCTATACTCGTCACTAATCAGGCCCACAATTGAGAATAGAGCCTCCTTTGGCATGTACCACACAAAACACCTGCAGCAACTGGACAGACCCCAGAGGTTTCCAACAAAGAAGATCAAGGAACCCCAGCAAGTACCCCATAACAGACCGACTGAAGTCTCTATCACTTTACTAAGTATCGTATAGACCTCCCAGGGAAGACCTATGCCCGGCCTACAGAGCCATCTCCAACCCAAACCCAATGAATTTGCTGCACATCTGTTAAAGTCTGCGACTTGAATAGGACACGCTGGAGGGACAGATTTGTTTCCCAGTGACTGACGCATCTTGAAGCGGAGCACCTGGATGAGTGGACGGGGCATCATAAATTCTTACCAGGGAGAGCACCCACAACCCTTCTGGACATGGACAGTCATTACTTAATATAATCCTGGGTATTGACTAAGGTATCACTGGTATTACTTTGGTATGAAACGACTTGGCTTGAAATGATCTTGACTGCATAATATGACAAAATGAGAAAATGTCTCTGAAATGCTGCCATAATCCTCTACAATGTGCTAGGCTTGTTTCTCTAATTCAGATCCCGCAAATGATTAAACAAATACTTTGAAACATAGTTTTATAGAACAATAATGCAATTTTAAATTTGCAACATGGAGCCTACCCCCAAAATACTAAACATTGTGCAAAAATGCAACAACTAAGCATGTATGTATATGAATGAATGCATTAGGACTTTGCTGCAGATTTACAACAAAAAACAGCTATGGTGGCTCTCGATACCACAGATTCGATCTACTTTGCAAAAACAAATAACATTTCCTCAAGATGATACAGTGACAATCTTGCACATCATTTTACCTGTCAAGAATATTTCTCTACCAGAAAACTACAAAGGCCACTGACACCTTCATATGGCTAAAATGATCCATCACTACCAAAGCCAAAAAAGACTAAAACTTGAGTATCAAGGGACAAGTACTAATACTTTATACATCTAAGAGATACTGAGATGAACATTTACTTAACAAGTTAGACCACTACAGCTTTGACATTAACATCATCATATGTCAGTGTGCAATTTCAGATCTCACCTGTAAGTAACATGCTCAAGGTCATGCAAAGTGCAACTATGATGTTAAACCCTCCTTCCCATGCAAAACAACCTTAAAAAAAAAACAGGAATAATGCAAATCTATTCGGCCACTAACAAACATAGATGATTTCGCTCAAAGGCAAGCAAAGAGCTTAACAATCACAAGGTCATTGCACTATAGCACGCCTATAAGCTTCCCCACAAGAGGTCAGAATGTTACAGGTCACTGGAAATGTATATTGTATCCAAAGAAAAGACAAGTAGACTATAATCACATAAGCGTGATAAGCGCATGACCCCATGTGACTGACATAACTATATACCTTAGTTAATTGCAATGCAAGACTACACATTTCCTAGAAAGGTCCCCCCTAGGCAACGCAAAGACACAGCCAACTTGACGCACTGATCTCCTTCAAGGACACTAGGACAGTTGGTGCAGTTTAACTATACCCCAATCAAACTTTATGCTGATCAACTGCCTAGCTCGACCTAACAGAAAAAAAGACTGCAACGCCAAAGTGACTGTCAATGCCTTGGACATCTTTTACAAATGAAACTGGTAAGTAATGATGAGGCTATATTTAGCTACATGATACACCACCAGACTATAAATGAGATATTACAAGACAAAAAAACGTGTCTGTCGTTTATGTGACCCTCTACCAATAAAAGGTTAATTAAGTGCTTTGTTTTAGGGGTAACACTCAGGTTCAATCAGGCCCCCCCACCAAAAAAAATGCATGGACAAATTATGTATAACAATGGGGGACGATGGTTCTACTAAATGGGTAACTAACCAAAGGGCCTCTTAGAGCCCCAGCCATTTATTAACTAGCCATAAAAGATGTAAACACACAATCCGCTCACATCATTTCCTAGACTTTTTTAACCGTCAGATGGCCGTGATTCCGCTCTCTTTCTCTACCCACACGCCACAACAGCTGGCATCACTAGTCAAGGAGCACGAAGCTAATACAAAGTCACTCTCAATTCACTACTTACAATGTCGTCGTCATTGTACATTAGTCAGAGCTGGGGCTATGTGGGAAACTTGTGGCCGAGCAGCAGACAAATTTCCTGCGGCAATTACTGCGGATGATGACCTACAGACAGCACGGAGAATCTGCAAACAGCCAGCCATGTCTACATGGAGCTGAAGAATCTCTATATGGGCAGGATGAAGAACTGAGCAAACTTACCAAAAAATAGTTAGTACTGAGTTCACCGTCCAGGAATGTTGCCTGCAGCTGCACACAAGGACTAACTTGCTCCAGTCAAGTTTTTATTCCGGTGGGAAACAGAGGTCGTAAAAGAGTTCCTCAACAAGTTATGCAGCAGTTTATAGTACCTGATAATGGGCTGGCCGGCATAAAAGTCTACATCACAGTCTGGGAGGATTTGCACTAGAGGGAACTACTGATTT
This sequence comes from Protopterus annectens, assembly GCF_019279795.1. NCBI lineage: Eukaryota > Metazoa > Chordata > Ceratodontiformes > Protopteridae > Protopterus > Protopterus annectens. Next base: position 228,151,794 of record NC_056738.1, read on the forward strand.
GACTGTGTCGAAGGTACGTCACGAAGGGGAAGACAAATTGGAAATGAAAGTATGCGATACTGACGAATGGGGGATGGGCTTTCCTGCCCTGTACTACGGAAAGGTAGATATGTAGAAGTAATAATGTGTTTGTGCATTGTCGTAGCTGTAGATGGCTGGAATTAGTTCACAGGGATAGAGCATGACTCGCGGTTGAGCTAAAATGTGTATAAGCCCGGAGTTTTCCTTTAAATAAGTGAGTGAAACTCATGTCTGTTTTAAAAGGAGATAATAGGAGATGAAGTCACTGCCTTCTTTTCACATCAGAATACTAAAGATAGTAGTACAGATTTAACTGCCTCATCGTAAGCCATATCAGTTTCAAAAAGGCCCATTGGGAAAGCATTGTACAAAAAAATGGAAGAGAGTAGGTGGAGACACAAGAGAACAATCAGCTTTACTTCATGCCTATATATTGAATTCAGAAATAACTTCCTCTACAAGCTAACCAAAGGCAAAAAAAAAAAAAAAAACAGATACCAGACAGTTATTTATCCCAAGCTTTAACTCTTGTCATAAAGTTAGCACATAATCACATTTTGTAAGGTCATTTAGCTATGGATAAGACAAGAACTAATATTTTAGCTAGAACTTATTGAAGTGGTATTCTGAGCTTTATAGAGATTTTTTGGTGCAGCTTGCCTAGAGCACGTAAGGATAGCTCCCAGCAAAGCATTTAAGAATCCTCCAATATTCCTAATCATTGTGGATGTGTTTAACAAATAGCAATGGGCATCATGGATCTACATGTAAAATCAAGTAAGGCCATCAGTACATCTTGTCAATTAGTGATTATATTACAGACTTTCCCATGGCAGAACACCTATGAAGAGTCAATGCAATGTCCACAACATAATAACTAGTACTACTTTTTTTCTTTTTTTTTCCTGGAGTAGGAATTCTTTGAGAAATTCTTACCAAGGGCACTGCATTCATGTCCAGACTAATGCTTGAATGTTGTCCATTTAATAAAGACATCTGTAAACCATCCTCAAATGGATGAGTTATCTGGGCACTTTTTCCAAAGTCTAGTATTTGTCTTATGAAAGGCTATAGAACCGGGCATGTCAAATCGTGACTAACTGGGGCGTGGCCAAGATGAGAACCAGATAACAGCAGATTTCTTCAGCTCCACCTAGTACAACTTTTATGACAGGAAAATATTAAATCTAAATTATCCTAGGAAATCTAATTTTATATAATTAGACTTTAGTTATTTAAATCTAGGATAATATTAAAAATATTACTGATTTAAACAAAATTTCCTGTCAAAATTCTACTTGGAAGATTTCTACTCATCAAGAATTCTCAGCATGAGTTCTTCAAAAGGCAGCAATCAAGATGCCATCTTCAGAAAGGAACTACAGTCTTTGATATACAATATACAAGACTTGACAACCAAAATAGATAAAATATACTCAAAAATTGACAATTTTAAAGAAAAATGCACAAAGCAAATGGACTTATTACACGGAGACCTTCAACAGCAAAAAGTACAAATTATTGGAATAGAGGAAGCATTACATGACATGGACAACAGAATGAAGGAAGGGGAGATTAACATTGAATTCCTACTCAAACAAAACACCTTGCTTCAAAATAAATTGGATGACCTTGAAAATAGGTCTCGAAGGAATCACATAAGAATCTTTGGACTGCCTGAAAATATAGAGGGCAACAATCTGGTAAGTTTTTTAAACACTTGGTTACCTAATGCATTAGACTTACCAGAAGCCTTATCATTTGGTATAGAGAGAGCTCATTGGTCTATATATTCTTCTAGTGCTAACAAAAAATCACCTAAATCTGTTGTTGTTAGATTTCTTTCTTCTTATGATAAAGAGCTGGTGATAAAAACAGCATGGTCAAAAGCTCCTATTAAAGTTAATGAAGCTGTCATAAGATTTGATAATGACTATTCCTCTATGGTCATTGTTAAAAGGAAAACTTTTTTACCTCTGGTGAAAGAATTAAAGAAAGCTCAAATCAAAACTCATCTTTTGTTTCCAGCTAAATTAAAGATATTTCTACTGGATGGTCCCAATATATATATGAAAACTTAGACTGTGTCTTAACATATATAAAAAAGCATAAAATATTAGACAAAATCAAAGAGATGGAATAGGCAAGCCCATCTCTGAAGAGAATGGCATTAGAGACTTCTTGGAAATCTACTGACAAACAAAAGAGACTGAAAAATAAATGTTAACTTATACTATTCATTTAATTTACTTATGGACAAATCTGTTTTGAATATTTATACAAACAAATGCTTCTATGATAAAGAAAATAGAAAAAGGTAACAATATATGTTCATATAATTTATTTGTTTTCATCCATTTGAAAAATGAAGCTGAATTTAAGGTCATACATTTTTGTCTTACTTCTTTATTCTTTAATAGGACTTCTTTGATAATATACAGCACTATCATACGTTTTAGTTATTTTAAAATAGATAAGCTGACATTAATTTAGTTACTTAAAGTTACAAAAGTTACAGTTACAAAAGTAGGTGCAAAAAGTAAGTTACAGTTACAAAAACGTCTCCTTTTTTTTACTATTTACTTCTTTTTCTTTTCTTTCTTTCTTTCTTTCTTTTTTATTTTCTTTTTTTTTTACTTCTTTTACTTTTTATTTCATACTTTTTAGTTATTTTAAAATAGATAAGCTGACATTAATTTAATTACTTAAAGTTACAAAAGTTACAGTTACAAAAGTAAGTACAAAAAGTAAGTTACAGTTACAAAAAAGTGTCTCCTTTTTTTATTGGTGGTTTTGAAGTGCTTGAAGATGTATTTTGACTTAGCTACATTTCATTGTTAAGAAGGCACTCTGTGATGTCCGTAGGGAGGCTCATGCCTTAAATCCCAAACAGTGAAGCTTAAAAATGTTAAAATGACCTAACTTACAGCTTTCCCGCTTAATCGTTTAAAAGAGACAACTTCAGGTCCTTTGGGGCTCGAGAAATACAGCCACGAGCTTGAGTAGCATGTAGTCTCTTCCATTACTCTGCAGGAACTTTTTTGAAGCTGTAACATGAACTTCGACCTTAATGACGTATAAGCACAATGAGTCGACATGAAACACATGCAACCAGGAAGAGAAATCATTGCAGAAGACAATATGTAAGAAAACAGATCTTTGAACTAAATTAGTATGTGAAATGCTTTCTAATGAATCTAAATGCCTTAAATTTATAATTGGAAAGCTAATTCAACACATCAGAGTTAGTTTAAATAGGAAGTGAGTAGATATGTTTATGTTATATTTCTATAAGAAAAAAGTTAAAGCTAGCCGTTTATATATAAGTGAATGTCTGTTGTATGATTTGATATAAAAAAAGGATATGACATGATAGATTCCTGTCCCAGAGATTTCCCATACTCTGGAATAAACTACCTATCTATATCAAACAAAGCTCCTCATTAGCACTCTTCAAGGAAAATCTTGATGATTGGATGGGAAATAGGAAATTCACCCAGGGGATCACCTCTGTGGCTCTGCTCGACAGTGGCACAGGAAAATAATTTTCTTGGGTGGCAAAAGCCAGGGTACCTTTTTGGCTGAGCTTGTATAGACCCCAGGGCCGATAGCCTAGTACCTACCTATGAACCTATGAACCTATAAAGGGAACCTTGACGATTGGATGGGAGAGAGGAAATTCACCCCGGGATCACGTCAGTCACCCTGCTAGACAGGGGTCCAGGAAAGTAAATAATGTGGGAAGAAATAGCCAGGTAATTGTTATGGCTAGGCTTGTATAGGCCCTAGGGCCGATAGCCTTGTATCAACCTATGAACATATGAACCTATGAACCTATGAACATGCTGAAACATTTTATCGCAAATTGATTTGAAATGCTCTAATGATATATTTTATTAATATATAATTCGAGTTAGAGCTATAATGTATCAGCTTACTTCTAATATGTTTTTTTTTGGATAATCATTCAAAAGAAATTAATGTTAAGAATGTTTTCATTTGGTATTATGAAGTTTGTTTCTAGAAAAGATGCTCATTGAGTTATGTTTATGCTGCAATTTTAGCATCTTAGGATATATTTCCTGCCTTATAAACAAGCATTACTAAAGAAAATGAATGCTGAAATCAAAAGCAATAGCAATATATGGCATATATGATTTGTATACATTTAAAAAAGGAAATCAGATACAGAATTCAGCACCAATTCTATAATAGAATATATTTAATATAGTTACATGTTTTACTCATTTTTTTTCTTTTCTCCCCTTCTCCTCTGGAAGTATTGTTATCTATGTAGATATATTAATAACTATATGATTGGATCTGAAATCAATTGTACACACTAAGGTGAATGATTATATAATACAGATAGAAAAAGACCTATCTTACCTGAACAGTACTAATATGGAGTTTAACATCTCAGCTAACCAACATATTTGTTAAAAGAAATCCTGATGAATGGTAAAAGGTAAAGGGTTTAATCCAGGGATCATACTAGTTGCTTAATATGAAGAAGACAATTGATACTAATTGTGACATGACCCTATGACACTATTGTAGATTGAGCTTATATTGGTTTTGAAATAGTTTGCCTAGTGCACATTAAAGAATATATAACATTAAAGAACATATAAACCTATATATTAACATCTTAGTTTTTTATTGAAATAAGCACTAATACAGAAATAAACATAAGTACCAATCAAGTTAATTGATACAAAGAGGAATTTAAAGAACAAGAAAGATCCATGAATGCAAAATTCTTCATAAAATCTTAGTAAATGATTAGTTTAAATTTGTTTACATATTAACTATATATTAATGTATTAGTCAAATGTATGTGTTGATGAGTTAAATATTAGTATACAAAGACGATAGAAAATGAACATGTAAATAGTAATTATAGAAACAATTACATATTAAGTTCATAAGGTGGAGTTGCAGCTCTGTTGTTATAGATAGGGTGGTGAATTTAAGTAGCGGATGCTTCTTAAATTAGGAGTTTATAACTCTAGGCAGGGTGCAGGGTTTGCTTCTAAGGTTATGCAGTTAATTTATAGATGTAAAAACTTTTTTTTAAGACATCCTTTATTCACATCATACACAAGGTATCAATTCCAACAAGACATAATCTATATTTCTATCATAGAATTAACCCATGTATGATCAAAAAAGTAGTCCAATACATTAAAAAGGAAAATTCATTAAGAAAAACAGATCTGTCTCAGTGATTGTGAATCAAATGAAAGACATTATGATTGTTAGACTTCTAGAATGGTCCTATTAAAATGTATCTCTATTAACATTAATGGCTTAAATAATTCCTGTAAAAGAGGACTTTTTTTAGATATCTGAATTTAAATAAATCTAATTTAATTTTCATACAAGGAACACATCTTTTGAAAAAAGATATAGCTAAACTAGACACAAATAGGTTTGCTATATTATCTAGCTCTGAACATTCTCAAGAAAATAGAGGGGTAGCCATTTTATGGAACAAATCATTACCTATTCCCAAAATAGTAAATACTTATAAAGATGATAAGGGAATGATATGTTTGGTTGTAGTGGAAAAAAAATAAAAAAAAATCTTTACTTTGGTTAATGTTTATTGGATACCAGGTATAGGAGTAAACACGGTCAAACAACACCTTAACCAAATTATTCTTTTTGCAAAAAGAAATATCATACTGGCAGGGGATTTTAATTGCATACTTAATGAAAAAGAAAGTAGTATTAAAGATAAGAGGAAAATATCATCACAGGCCAAATATCTAATAGATTTTATGAACTCATTTCACTTAAATGACATAAATAATCAAGCAGATTCAAAATCACTACCCTATTCCTTTTAGTCTAATAGGCATGATTCCTATTCCAAAATTGACAATGTCCTAATTTCTAAGCAATTCATAAATGATATAACTAAATCCACAATTATATTTTGTCCAATATCAGATCATAATTGCATAACTTTTGAATTAAACATTAATTCATCATACAATGTACAATTTAGGTGAAAAACAGCATATATCACTAAACTAGAAGAATTTAAAGAATTCATAAATAATGAAATACAAAACTTCATAGAAATAAATACCACCCCTGACATGTCAGTGATATATATTTGGGATGCACTCAAAGCATATTTATATGGCAAAATACTTAAATGTTATAACACCAAAAGAAAATCTTAGAATAAAGATCTGTAGGAGATACAGAATAACTTTTAGATAATCTTAAACTTAATCACAATGTTAACTACATAAATAATGACATTAAAGAGAAAATTAATGCCTTGAACAATAAATATACAGAAACCCTTAGTCATAAAACTATATGTTTGTAAAACATAAGTTTCTCGCATTCTCAAACAGTCCCAAATACTTAAACAGACTTAAAAATAAATCCATAAGACTTAGCAAACACAATCACATTAAAGAAATCTATTCTAAAAAGAGAAAGGTTTATAACATACAAAATATAGTAGAAGAATTTAGAGATCATTTTCATAACATCAATTAATTTATAAACAAGTACATAAACATCTCAGTAAACAACAAGTAGACTTAATAGATAAATTATAACTAATGCTGATATTCAGACTCAAATAAAAAATCTTAAATTAAACAAAGCTCCAGGAAATGATGGAATCATTCCAGAAATATATCAAATTATGCCCAGAAATGCTTTAATATTATTACAAAAAGTTTTTATAGCATCTCAAACCAAAGCCATTTTTCATCCCACGTGGAAGTATACATTTATAGCCCCTATAGTAAAACCAAATAAAGATTTGTCAAAATGTACCTCTTATAGACCCATTTCTGTATTGAATGTAGATTACAAAATGTTTATGAATATATATGCAGATAGACTGAAGAAACTTCTCCCAAACTTAATAGATTATGACCAAACTGGTTTCATAATCAATAGAAATACATTTGACAATATAAAAAGAATACTTACATTAATTGATTACTCTAATAAAAAGACTTAATATTAATAATCCTAAATATATCTTTAGCATTTGACTCAGTTAATTGTGACTACTTGTTTATCTTACTTAAAAATCTAAATTTCTCAGATAACTTTATAAACTTAATACCTTATTTATACAATGGCTCTCAATGATATGTAAAAATAGGTACCTATATATCACAAAACTTTCCAATATTAAAAGGAACTAAACAGGGCTGTCCTCTATCCCCCTTATTATTCACTTTAATAATGGAACCATGGGCTAATGCCATTAGAATGAATAAAGATATAGAAGGTTTTAATATAAATTCAGAAATAACATCTAAAATTCAGCTTTTTGCAGATGATGTTCTCATCACACTAAACAGTAATCTTTCATCAACTTCTGCTTTATTTGATTCCATGGCTGACTTTCAAAAAATATCAGGCCTGTCTTTTAATAATGAAAAAACAAAGATACTTCCCATTTTCCTTAATAAAAAAATGTAGCAGATGATTACCCTAAATACATTCCTGATTCTGATCAGTTTACCTATTTAGGGATAATATTAACCAAAGATATAAAAAAATACATCTCAACTATCTCAACATAATGCATAATATTCAATCTTTAATATACAAATGGAATAAAATCTACTTTACCATGGAAGAAAGACTAATAATTATTAAAATGATCATTCCTCCAAAAATATTATATATTATTCAGTCAATGTTATTACTCCCTCCTAAACAAATTGTAAGAAAACTAAATTAAATGTTGTTGACATTTTTGTGGTATCCAAATAAGCCTAGGATAGCTCTCCATTATCACCTAAATAGTTGGATAATAGGTGGTATAACCTTTCCCGACCTTGAGTTATATTCTATTTCTTCTATAATCAAAACAATTTCTTTACTATTTGATTCTACGTACTTAGCTAAATGGAAAGTTTATTGGGAAATATATGGTATAGATATATTTATTAAACCCCAAAATTATAAATTAAGTATTTTAAATATGGCTTTCATTTGGATGCTAGAAGAATTTTTTACAATGTACACAACACCAAAAATTGTAACTAGTTATATTCCAATCATTATAATGATATTCAGAAACTTAACATATAAATACCCAATATATAAAGAATGGTCCTTTCTCTTATACCCTTTAGCCTACACACAAGGAATTGTCTCCTCCACTGATTCTACCAAAATACAATTACTCAAAGAAAAAGGTGTGATTTATTGGTTTCAGTGGATGGTAAACAATGAAATTAAATCATCTGATAATCTAATTAAAGAGTTTGATTTAAATGATAATCTCTGGTTAGAATTACAAGAGTACAGACAGTTTCTCTTAAATAGATTTGATTTAATATCACCTATTAATAAAGAAGCAGTCCCAGTGTTGTTAAATTATTTAATTTTAAGTATACAACATAAAACGTCTTTCAAAGGTAAACTGTCACAGATATATAAGATAATTAGAGATGAAACATATAGCTGCCCTGAGGGCTATTGGAACTATTATATTTCTATAAATGATTTACAACCGGATGATCAAGATAAGAACATTTTAGAGTCACATAGAAAACAACATCCTCGTTCAAATGAAAGTTATATACATGGAAATTCTGGTATAGAGATTTTTATACTCCACTTATTATGAGTAAGATTACTAAAAAAGAAAAATTTTGTAAAAGGTGTAAACTAGAAAAAAAGACTAATTGGGCACACATGTTTTATCACTGGAAAGAATTAAATGGCTATTGGGAAAAAGTAAAAAAGTTTTTACAAGTCATATTTACTGATAACTTTAATATAACCAAATCCATGATCCTCTTTAACACTCCTACACATTGTATTAATAAATAAATTAAACTTCCTTTGTTATGGGCAATACTGGCAGTGGCTAGAAAAATTATAACTAGAAATTGGATCACAGATACTTCACCAACGTTTAATGAATTTAGGAATACTATCACAGAAGTATGCCACATGGAACTTTGGACTATTGAGTCAAGATAATCTAGGAAAACATATTCATATAATATGTGGGTTAATGTACAGGAATTATTAAAAAAGAATGTGTAACCACATGACACCTGATCTTTAACATGTATTTTTGAATTGTACATAAAGGGATGTCTTTGTAAATACTTTATTTAATTTATGTTTACTATATATATATATATATATATATATATATATATATATATATATATATATATATATATATGTTTGAAAGTTCATTCTATGTAATAATGATAATTACCCTCTCCTCCTCCCAACAAATTCCAACACATGTGAGAGATGCAACCATATAGCCAAACTGGAGGCTAAGTTCTCTCAACTCAGTACTGGTGTAACCAGTCAGGAGGAGAAGGAAACCACACTCACTACAATTCCAGTCTCACATAGACCTACCACGACAACAAACCAAACACATAAACACACAAAAACATACTCGGAGGCTCTAAATAAAAATCTGCCTAAGCAGCAGAGACCTCCAAAGCAGACACCCAAGCAACCGCTACCCCAAAACAAAACACGTGCAACACATAACTCACAAAGCCAGTGTGCCGAACAGTCACAGCCCTTAAGGCTAAACAACACACCTGATACACTTGTAATAGGTGACTCTATCGTCAGGCACACTGACGTCCAGCTCACCAGGCTGAACAAGGAGAGGGTCACGGTGAGCTGCCTGTCGGGCGCTAGGATCCGCCACATAACACAAGCACTCAGATCACTCCAAGGCAAGTACAAATATGACTCAGTCATTGTCCATGCTGGTGTGAATGACCTGAGATGTACCTCCCTGGACTACATGAAAAGAGACATAGAGGAGCTCTCTGAGCATGTAGCCCAGGCCGGTATGACCCTGACCTTGAGTAGCATCTTACCCTCACCAAGAATGATGCCACAATATGAAGACAAGATGATCAATTTCAACAATTGGCTTAAGTGTTGGTGTCATTCAAGGGGATCCAATGCCTGTCAGCCTGGGATGACATGCTTGACAAGCCACGATGCTTCGCTAGGGACAGCTTGCACCTGTCACCCCTGGGCTTTTGGATATTGGCAAAGGCTCTTGCTACCCCCATAGTGCCTTTTTTAGGCAAGGCTCAAAAGACAAACCCACCTCCAGAGGTATCACAAGGGATAAGAAACTAAGAGTAATGCTACTCAATGCCAGAAGTCTAAACCTCAAGATGCACGCACTCGAAACTCTCCTTAGCATGGAGAACATCGATATCTGTGCAGTAACAGAAACCTGGTTCAAGGCTCCCAAGAGCACCCCAGCACTCTACCAGGTTATACCTCATACCATGCTTTTTGGCCCCAGAACTTGGACCGAACCACAAAAGGAGGGGGAGTATCAATATTCATCAAAGATACCCACACCTCCAGGTTGGTGGCACAGCACGAAGCATCAGAGACTATCCATGTGCAACTAACTGTGGGTAAAACTGCCTTCCAGTTTATAGCCTGTTACAGACCACCCTCCCAAACACAGGAACCCCACTTGGCCTTCCTGAGAATACTGGAAAATATGAAGGTCTCTCCAAACACCATTATATTGGGTGACTTCAACTACCCAAACATAGACTGGGAGCATTACTCTAGCTCCAACACCCTAGCCCAAAGGTTCCTAGAATTTATAAACTCAAATGCTATGGAACAACTTGTTACCACTCCCACAAGAGGGGAAAACATACTGGACCTGATCATCACCAACATGGGGACACTATGCTCCAGACCAGAAGTGTATCCCTCACTGGTAAGATCAGACCATAAACTAATCTCACTGGATATTCACATCCGACCCCACCCCTGCCCAGAAAACCACAGTGAAAACTTCTCTAAAGCAAATTTCACACGCCTCAAAACCGAGGCGAAATCCTTCAAAGCCCCCGGGCCTGTGGAAAATACGTCCCAGACCGCAGAATCCTTTATAAACATATTCTATGAACACCTTCAGGAATGCATGGATCATGCAATCCCAAATAAAACCAAGACCCAATCTTCCAAAGGCAGACATCCTGTCTGGTGGACCCCAGCCATAAACAAACTATACAATAGAAGGAAGAAGCTACTACATGATAGAGCAAAATCCCAAAAAGGGAAGGCATCTCTGATCAGTATTAGCAAAAAACTACGGGCACTCATAAAATCGTCTAAGGCCAGCTTCAAGAGAAAAATTGCACAGGACACTAAGGATAATCACAAGGCTTTCTTTAGTTATGTTAGGAACCTGGGTGGGAATTCCCAGATATGCTCAGAATTAGTCCAAAATGACAAAAAATACACCGAGCCCACAGACATTGCCAACATCCTAGCTGACAGGTTCAGTGCAAACTTCTCCCCCCTCCCCACCAAAAGGGCAAATATCTATCCCAACAGAGTGCTGCCCCCCTGACATCTCAGATGCTCAGTTAAGAGCCGCCTCTCCAAAGCAAAAACACAGCATCAATGGGACCAGATGGTGTCCCGGCTGCGCCCTATATGAACTCCAAGAAGAGCTAAACCCAAACATAAAACTACTGTTCAATCTTAGCCTTACTACAGGATATGTACCCAAAGAGTGGCGTACAGCAACAGTGGTCCCTCTCCACAAAGGTGGTGCCTCAACGGATCCTGGAAACTATCGCCCATAAGCCTGACTAGCTTGGTCTGCAAAGCTATGGAAAGGATCATCATGGACCTCATAAATAAAGATATTGGGGACCTACAGACACTGGATCCTACCCAGTTTGGCTTTGTTAAGGGCAGATCCTGCCTCTTAAACCAGGTTGATTTCTTTGAAACAGTCACCAAGGCCATTGACGAGGGGAAGGTGGTCCACACAGCCTACATGGACCTCGCAAAAGCCTTCGATACAATACCCCACTCGGGCATTATAGATAAGCTCACCAGCTTAAATATAAACCCCTATGTCACTAGATGGGTTGCAAACTGGCTCAAGGACAGAACCCACATGGTTAGAATTGCTGGAGTCATGTCAGATTCCAAACAGTTACAAGTGGCGTCCCACAAGGCTCAGTCCTGGGACCTCTCTTGTTTGGTATATATTTCTCGGTGGTACAGGCCAACACGGAAGGACTGTGGCTGACCAAGTTCGCAGATGACTGCAAACTGGGTGCCATAATCGACTCTCCAGCCGACACAAGCATCCTCCAAAAGGGCCTCATAGAAACAGACAACTGGTGCCAGAGCCATGGCCTCAAGCTAAACGCCAAAAAGTGTATAGTCATCCCCTTTGGCAAAAACAAAGTGCCCACAAATTACCACATAGGTGGTAATCCATTAAGTACAGAAGAAGACATTAGGGACCTGGGGACCCAAGTTGATAGCAATCTCTCATTTGACAACCACCTGGCCAAAGTGGTTAGAAAAACATTTTATATAGCCCACCTAATCATGAAGGGATTCACATCTAGATCAGGGGAGGTCATCATACCTCTTTACTCATCCCTCATCAGGCCCATAATTGAGTACAATGCCCCTTTTGGGATGTACCTTACCAGACACCTGCAGCAACTGGAAAGACCCCAAAAGTACCTCACCAAGAGGATCAAAGGGCTCAAACAGATGCCATATGCTGCCCGGTTAAAGAAACTCCAGCTCTACTCAGTGGCATACCACCTGCTCAGAGGCGATCTGTGCCTGACGTATAAAGCCATGTCCAACCCAGAATTAATGGACATGCTGCACCTCAGAAAATCCAAATCCCATCGAGCTACGCTCGAGAGACTTGAACCTCAGCACTGAAATAAATAGGACATGCTGGAGGGACAGATTCATAACCCAGAGGCTCCCTTCACTCTGGAATAAAATCCCAGTCCAGGTTAGGCAGAGTCCCACATTGACTCTCTTCAAGAGGAATCTTGATGAGTGGATGGGAGATTGTAGGTTTACCCCGGCTATCACTTCTGTGTCACTGTTAGACAGAGGCACAGTATACTAACCTCAAAAAAAGGCATAGCAAAATTAATTTAAAATGGGTGGCGAAAGCCAAACACACTCTGGCTAGGCTTATAAATGCCCTAGGGCAGATAGCCTAGTATGAACCTATGAACCTATGAACCTATGTAAAATTCAATAAAATTGTTTAAAAAAATCGTGACTAACTGCTTCTATGCCTTCTTTTTGCTGTAAGAAATGTAACTAAATCCTTACATGGAATCACATAGTTTAAACTACTGTATAGCAAACATGGCTGATGCTTGCTAGGCTTTTTAAATGAAACCTGGAAGGCAGAAAACACCCTCTCTAAATGCATGATAGAGAACTTTTCAGACTTGCAAAACACGATAAGAACCATAAGGCCTTTAGAAAAAAAACACAAGGAGATCCAACAGAGTAAAAAACAAAAAATGCTCATCTCAGAGAATTTAAGTCAGGAAATAAAGTGTGTTTGTCAGTAACCACTACTGAACATAAGTTTCTTGCTAAGTGGTAAGGAAATTTTGAAGTTGTAGAAACATTTAGTAAAATGAATTACAATGTGAAACAGCCAGTGACAAGGAAACCATGACAGTTATGCCACATAGATGTTTTGAAACCTTTGAGTGAAACTGAAATCTATGTGGCAAATACATTCTCAGAAGTTAAGGTTTCCATGCCATGAACTGAAGTTAAAACAGGGGAGACATTATCAAAGTCTCATAAACAAGAAATGAAGAAATTTGTTCTCAGGAATATGGACATACTCTCAGAGTTGCCTGGTAAAACCAGTTAAATATAGTGTAATTCAAAAAACTCTATCTAATGAGAAAGTAAATCCAAAACCATACTGGATACCAAAGTCCCAATTCTAGGCAGATAGGGATAATGTAGAGAAAATTATTTACTTTGGAGGTCATAGAAGAATCCTAAAATAAGTATAATATACTTATTGTATTGGGCCCTAAGCCTGCTGGGTCTATAAGGTTTGACAGGGAATTCAAAAAGTTGAATATAATATCTAAGATTGTTTATATTCCATGCTCTGAGTGGCTGAGCAGACTGAAAAACTTGAATAAAGCTAGGTTTCTGTCCAGTTTGGATCTAATCAAGATATTGGCAAATTCCACTAACTTCATAAAGTAATGAAAATATGGCATTTTTACACCAGGTGAACCATTTCACTACAGATCCCTGCCTTTGCTACCATGGAGCACCTGCAACATTCCAGAAACTGATAGACAAAATTGTAAGACCCCTATATCAGGTATGCAGCAGTCTACCTGAAAGATGTAGTAATATTTTCTGAGCATTGACAAGGCAATCTCTCTGTTGATCAAGTCACATGAATTCCCTATGTCAAGCTGGACTAACTGCTAACTCAGCTAAGTAGAGGTCAGGCATGGCAGAAGCTCACTGCTTCAGTTATATAATTTGACAATGGCAAGCTATTATCAGAAAATTATTGTAAATATTTCTAACATTACATGGCCTTTTACTGACCAGAAGAAGACTAAGGTTCCCTTATGAATGGATAAAGATGTACAAGACTTTAATTAGTTATTGGCCATGTTGAGTTAGGGAACCCGTTTTCATCTTCCTGGCCTTCATGAATAATTGCTGGCCCATACTGATGTTACAGAGGAAGACTCAGGTATTTGCCTCTAGTTATAGATGAGGAAGGTGAGCTTCGCTATCCATCCAGCTAGCTGAATATCTCACAAAGAACTATTTTTCTACTACCTAGAACTAGCCATCACTCATTACATTTGTCATTCTCCACTGTGTATTTTGAGTATTAGAGCACTGAAAATGCCACAAGGTAGCCATCAGTAACTCCTCTTACCAAGGTGGGTAGAGGCATCTCAGAAAATGACAGCTACATTAGGGTGCTTCCACTATAATTCTATATTTAAAGTCATAACAGAATAATACTTGGCAAGGAGGTACCAATATTTGCAATGCTTAAACCCTATAAATAAGAGCATATTAGAAGGCATCAACCTTTATAACTGCTCAGTGATTTCAAATTGTAAGACAAAACCAGATTTATGTAACATATTGCAATATAATACATTTTGTCAGTTAAATACATTTAGTTGTCTATTTGTTTAATTTGTTAGTCAGTTAGTTAACCAAAGTAGTAAAATGACACTCTTTGACTTTAACCTTTTGGGTCCTTACACTTGCAATGAAGTAGAATAGCTTGGAGTAGGCCAGTGCTGTTTTAGTGGAAAAAAGGAGTTTGTGGTAAGAAGAAAAAAAGAAAAACAATCATAGTATTACCATGCAAACTAAACACATTTGCTTAAGCTTTCTCTGATCACCATTAAATATAGACTTCACAGTAGTTCACATACTGAAAGGGAATGCATCTTTGAGATAAAAAAAATATTAACTAGAAGCACATAAAAAATCTAAAGAAAGCAAAGCATTGCTAAAAATCTAAAAAAAGCAAAGCATTGCTAATATCATGCTGCATATACCTGCAGTAACATCATAGTGCTAAACCTAAGTATTTTACTGAGAGCAAGTCCTGATAACCAATGTATCATAATAAAGTTTCAGACTAAGCTCTGTTAAGTGCACTTAGGCACACATAATTTTATTTATGATTTCAGTTTTATACTACACTAAACTTTCAAATGTCATTTCAATTAACATGTAAGTTGACAATTCATGTAATAAAGAAATCCCCTTACAATCCACAGTGAAGATGTAAACAAATCAGAGTCAGCTCAGATTACTTTACCTCTATGTTATTCTGTTACTCCTCCACTTTAGTTCCTGTACAGAAAGATAGAAAATCTGTTGACTTCTCAGACTGAATTCATCTTACTGTACTGCTTCTTCTAGATAAAGTTCTCAAATGCTGCATGCATATCTATCCATTGACTTATCTACAAAAACATAAACTAATATCCAGTTCTCAAGAAGGCTTATATCTTCAGCATGCCACAGTGCACACTTTGCTTTAGTTCAGAGTTTGTTTGAATTCTACTGATCTAAAACAAGCTTTATATGTTTGCCGTCTTCTTAATGTTGTTAAAAGCTTCTGACACTGCTGATCCTAACCATTTAATCTCATGTCTGAAACAAATTAGTTTAACTTTACAAGTGGTAAGTTGGTTCAAAAACTATCTTAGTTGGGGTACACATGAAGTCAGAAGGAATGATGCTATACAGTGGTCAAGGGGCATCAATATCATTGTGCTTTGGGGGTCTGTATTAGTTTCTGTACATTTCATTATAATTATAATTAGTACATGACTTCACTGTGATCAGGATAAAGTAATAAAATATGCAGACAACTTAACCTAAGGCATTAACAAACTGCAGACCAGCTATACTCTCTGGCACTCTTTCATTGATGCATCTGACCATAGTTTTCTTCCCACTGTTATCAGAGAGCAAGCCATCAACTCCAATGTCAAACAAAATGTAAGGTCTAACTAGGAATCATGAATACTATCAGATGCATTACAGCATTAGCTGTGAACTACAATGCAGTCCAGGTAAAAAGAACATTCCAGAAAACAAATCAACATTTTTGAATATTGAATAGTAGAAATTAGAAATTAGTATTGTTTCAAATACACATCCTCCTCTCTGCATCTCTGTGCATCAAGTATGCTCTATCATGGGCAACATATCAAAAGTTATCTCAGTGACAAACCACTTGACTGCATGTATAGTTTGGCATTTGCCAGAGAAAAAACTTCTGGGTGACCCATTAAATAATTGTGAGGTCATTACTCATTAATAAAGTCTGAATAAGTGTAATGAACAAGGATTTCCACACTAGGTAGAAGTCACTTCATCTAATCCAGCGTGTGCATCTAATAATCATTAAATATAGAATAATGCAGCAGAGCACAAAAAGAAGCTTTCTTTGACAGAAGGGAAGATGACAACTGAGGGGACAGCTGACACTTTAATGAACAGCTGTTGCTAGTAATGTAACAAAGATAATATATTTATTTTATTTATTTATTTTATTTTACATTTGTTGACCGGGATAGTCTGACTGAATACATGCCCATTTTCAGCGAAGGCCAGGGGAGAAAAGTTCCAAGATAATAATAATACACATTGAACATTTAGTAAATGCTAGTTTCAAGCAGATTACAGTCATAAGCAATACCAGCATTTAGCACATATAGTACTTATTATAAAACACTTACAAAACATAGCATTATTTTCAAAGTTGAACATACATAACATTACATTCAGGTTTAAGACACACTGAGCGGCAGTTATACAATTGACCCTTCCTGAAATGGAGTGAGTGGTAGAAAAAAGTTAGAAGTAGTTAATATCACTCAAATCACAGATACATTCCTTTCTAAATCTCTTGTACCATTTTAACTTCATTTGTTTGTTTAAAAATAGAGATAAATGGGGCTCTTTTTCTGGTGAGAATACTGCACCTTCAAAATTAATTTACAACACTATGTATGTCGGGCTATAGTAACTTTTTTAAACCTTCTTGTGAGTCAAATGCCATATCTGTGTTGTAAGAGCACAACTACTAACAGCTAAGTAGCTGAAAGTCATCCGAGAAAAACATTGACGTTTGATATATAAGTCATTCAAAACATGACACTAACTCTGTTGAAATACCGAGATAAGACAGCTACCTATTGCTTGAACAGTCAGGATAAAAATAATTTTCTCAAACATGGGGAACCATGGCATTAACAAATACTACTTTTTGAAAGTAACTGCAAAAATGATTAATAAATAATGAATCTAGAAGGAGGCACACAATAACACAGGGTAACTTTAGTCTGTGAAGGCCCAACAGGAATCATAAGTAAAAACACATCTAAATCCATAAGGCAATACTTCAGAGTCAAGCACGAAAGCACAGCTTTACACACTTAGACAATGTGGTGTATAATAACAAAAAAGTGTCAACAATGTTCTGCTTTACAGAAGAACCAACAAAAAATAAATACCAGTACTAAGGAGAGGTCGGGTCCTTATCCTTCTAGAAATGTGACATGAAACTATTACAATTAGCTATCCACAATGGTGACCATTTGAAATATCAGGACTTTCTCCATACAGATTGAATGGCAGAAAAAAAAACAGACTTAGAGTCCGAGATGAAATTTCTCAGAATATTCCTTTTTCTCTGATGTATGGTGATCTCAGAGTTAGTATCTATAAGTCCTAAGTGTTTGGGGGTTTGCTCCCCACATTATGAGGTTCAGGGGGCCTTGCTCCCCTGCAAAAAAGAAGTTTAAAGGAGAAAAGCAATGTCAGAGATTCAGTCTTCTGCATATCCTATCTTTTTTTTCAGTGTGTTGGCAGTCAGCATTTCAAGTGCTGACATTTCAGTAGGGAGCCATCAATCTTTTATATTCCAGAAAATAAACTATGGTGAACTAGTGTGAGTGTAATAAGTAATTAAAGTGCATGATGAAAGCTTTGATGCAGAGCCACCTTGCCTTCTCAAATTCCTGTATCCCATTCAAACCCAAGACACACTTGTACAATAATTCTACAAATCTCCACTCTTCAATCCAGGCATTTAATGGTCCATGGTGCAGGCTACCCTTTTAAGTTTATCCTTGTTTCTCATTTTAGTTTGAGCATCTTCAGCTTTGGTGCAAAGCCACAACTAGCAGCAGCTCTGTAAATGGTGATAGAATACTTCCACCCACCTGCTAATGTCCAAAGTTCCATTTACATACTGGTTAGCAGTAGTTACTTCCTGAAGCCAGGTCACACCTTCCAAGCCTTTCATCTGTGATCCAAATAGATAAATTCAATGTGCAACTATATGGGTGGAAAGGGAAATTAAAATAATAACAATTATAATAATAATAATAATAAGAAGAAGAAGAAGTAGAACAGGGTAATGCTCAGATTAAATATTTGAATAGTGTCTGCATGCCAAGGTTCACCAAGTAGCACCAGCTACCTCATAGCTAATGGGGCTTGAGGTTTTAACTCAGCCAGCATTCTTTGCATCTTCTAGTCACAGATGGACTCCAAATATTACAATGGTGGCTAAAGTGGTAGCTGCAAGTAGGTTGCCTTAGATACTAGGTAGTTTTTATTGTTATTCCTGTGTTCCTGTGCAGCAAGATGCATCGACCATAGCCAGTGAAATGATGAGTGGCATAAATATTCTGCATATTTCACTGTCTGCCACATAGCTGGTGCTATAGGATGGGCTACTGTTGCAATGTTTTCATTTTTTTATTTTTATTCTTTATACAGCACAGCAGGACATATTTGTATATCTGTTGAAAGTGGGGGTTAGATTGTTGCCTCCACTTGCAATGGTATTTTGCAACACCTTTATATGAGTGTTTAGTGACTTATAAGGATTAAGGTTAAATAATTTTGCTTTGCAGAGCCTTTACATGTGTCACTAAAGTATCATTGTTCCTCTTTCTTCATAGGCATGGTTGCATGAGATAGTTTAGTCCTGCACTGTGTAATGCAGCCATCTGCTAGCTCTGTCATTTTGCATGGATAATTGATCATATTTTTCAATTATAATCACATGCAGCTAAAGTGATGAATTTAAGTGGTTTAAATAATGTTTGCATTCAAATTTTTTCAGATCATCCTGCCAGTCTGTGATGTAGTATCATCAACTGTAATGGCAGGCATCCTTCAGAAATACAAACTGAGAACTGAACTGCAATTTACTCAGAATGCACTCGGAACAATGCCAGAATTTCATATCTATTTTAGATCTCTATCACTGTTATAATTTGTTGCTGGATAAGGGTGTCCATTGTTGTCTGTTTCCCTCTTTCTCTCTCTTTCCCTTGTTTCGCTTTTCATGCAGCCAGTGACAGAAGTATAATTCAAAATTATGAATAAACAAATCAATAGAACAGACAATTTCTGCAAATTCTAATAGTTAAAATGAAATTATTACTTCCAACATATTTCCAGTTAGAAACATTCATTCATTCAGTGAATCATTTATTCTTTTATTGTTTTTGTTGAGTTTAAGGTTCCTAGTGGGACAATGATCTTATCCTAGTACTCAGGACAAAGAAACTGTCTACAAGAAAGAGACTAATTCTGGAAACAATACCAGTTAATCACAAGTAGAAAACACCAGGACCCAAAAATTTAATGCGAGTAAATCAAAAAACAATGTGTAATCATTTTCTAGAAGTGCTACTAAGGTAATACTTGAATCTTTAAAAAATGAACTGATTTCAATTATTTAAATCAGAATTTTGCTTCATAAAACTAAGTAAAACTTTGCTGTAAAGGAAATTTGCAAGTCATACATAACCATTCTTTGTATAAAAAGGTAAGTAGCCTGCTTAAAAACTGGACAATGAGCCCCCAAACATGTCTAAGCAGGATGACTGACAGTGTAAATATTAGGTTCATGGAAGGCAATTTCTAAGTTTCATTTATATGCCATAAAGAAGAATCTAGTATTTCAATAAAACATTAAACATTGTTTGCCTAAGAGTCTGATAACATTTGTACTTTTTTTTCTTCATCTGAAGAGTCTTATTCATCTTTTCATGTGCTATTTTTTCCATTACTTCAGGACATTTTAATGGTGTTGTTCCCATTCCCAGCACCATTGTAAAACTACAAAATATTGAATTTTCTTTCTGTGTGGACAAACCTTCATGCTTTCAAACCACAAATTTGCTTTCTGTGTGGACAAACTTTAAAGCACTTTTTGCATTGAGGAAGGTTTCAGTACCCTGCACTCCTACCACTGGAGAGACTGCACACTCCCACACCATTTTTACTTTTATACTAACTGATATCATTGTGTCTTGGTTTAATGGGAATACTTTGACATGCCACAGTCTTGTGTACTATGTGTTCCCTGTAACTCATACTTACAGGTTTACACTTCTGATGTTTGTAGTTACAGACCTCAGAATTTCAGTGGGTACCTTCTCCAAACTGAACATTACTTGCTATTTACACCGTAATATGCATCAGCAAGCTAGTTTGTCTTACTGACTTTTTAAGCATTACATAATGGTCTTTGTCTACCCATCCCTTTGTTATAATCTATGTTAAAACTAGGCAGTGTATATTATCCACTGTCATTTATGATGAGACAATAATCAGTCTAGGGGAAAAGTCATTATAAACTACCTCATAAACAGAATACAGAACTTATGAAAGTAGGACATATAAACATACATCATAATATCATAAAAATCCACAAAGAAATGGTGAAGTAACCAAGGCACAGAATGTCCTAGTTTAAACACAGTCCAAGAATGAATGAAACAAAGATAAAATCCAAGGTAAATAAATACATTTACCTTGGATTTTACCTTTGTTTCATTCATTCTTGGACTGTGTTTAAACTAGGACATTCTATGCCTTGGTTACTTCACCATTTCTTTGTGGATTTTTATGACTTTATTGTACCTTGGTGGAGTATTTATCCTAGCTGCTTCCTGTCTAGTGTTCCCTACATCATAATATGAAAGAGGTTTTACAGAGATGCCATCTGTATCTTTCATTTATCACATTCAGTCTTAATTTAATCAGTACAGGGCTGCACAGAAGCCAGGGACTACATCCACTGGGCATATAGGTTCATAGGTTCATACTAGGCTATCTGCCGTAGGGCATTTATAAGCCTAGCCAGAATGTGTTTGGCTTTCGCCACCCATTTTAAATTTATTTTGCTATGCCCTTTTTCGAGGTTAGTATACTGTGCCTCTGTCTAACAGTGACACAGAAGTGATACCCGGGGTAAACCTACGATCTCCCATCCACTCATCAAGATTCCTCTTGAAGAGAGTCAATGAGGGACTCTGCCTAACCTGGACTGGGATTTTATTCCAGAGTGAAGGGAGCCTCTGGGTTATGAATCTGTCCCTCCAGCATGTCCTATTTATTTCAGTGCTGAGGTTCAAGTCTCTCGAGCGCGTAGCTCGATGGGATTTGGATTTTCTGAGGTGCAGCATGTCCATTAATTCCGGTTGGACATGGCTTTATACGTCAGGCACAGATCGCCTCTGAACAGGCGGTATGCCACTGAGTAGAGCTAGAGTTTCTTTAACTGGGCAGCATATGGCATCTGTTTGAGCCCTTTGATCCTCTTGGTGAGGTACTTTTGGGGTCTTTCCAGTTGCTGCAGGTGTCTGGTAAGGTACATCCCAAAAGGGGCATTGTACTCAATTATGGGCCTGATGAGGGATGAGTAAAGAGGCACGATGACCTCCCTGATCTAGATGTGAATCCCTTCATGATTAGGTGGGCTATATAAAATGTTTTTCTAACCACTTTGGCCACGTGGTTGTCAAATGAGAGATTGCTATCAACTTGGGTCCCCAGGTCCCTAATTACTTCTTCTGTACTTAATGGATTACCACCTATGTGGTAATTTGTGGGCACTTTGTTTTTGTCAAAGGGATGACTATACACTTTTGGCATTTAGCTTGAGGCCATGGCTCTGGCACCAGTTGTCTGTTTCTATGAGGCCCTTTTGGAGGATGCTTGTGTCGGCTGGAGAGTCGATTATGGCGCCCAGTTTGCAGTCATCTGCGAACTTGGTCAGCCACAGTCCTTCCGTGTTGGCCTGTACCTCCGAGAAATATATACCGAACAAGAGAGGTCCCAGGACTGAGCCTTGTGGGACACCACTTGTAACTGGTTTGGAGTCTGACATGGCTCCAGCAATTCTAACCATGTGGGTTCTGTCCTTGAGCCAGTTTGCAATCCATCTAGTGACATAGGGGTTTATATTTAAGCTGGTGAGCTTATCTATAATGCCCGAGTGGGGTATTGTATCAAAGGCTTTTGCGAGGTCCAGGTAGGCTCGGTGGACCACCTTCCCCTCGTCAATGGCCTTGATGACTGTTTCAAAGAAATCAACCAGGTTTAAGAGGCAGGATCTGCCCTTAACAAAGCCAAACTGGGTAGGATCCAGTGTCTGTAGGTCCCCAATATCTTTATTTATGAGGTCCATGATGATCCTTTCCATAGCTTTGCAGACCAAGCTAGTCAGGCTTATGGGGCGATAGTTTCCAGGATCCGTTGAGGCACCACCTTTATGGAGAGGGACCACTGTTGCTGTACGCCACTCTTTGGGCACATATCCTGTAGTAAGGCTGAGATTGAACAGTAGTTTTATGTTTGGGTTTAGCTCTTCTAGGAGTTCATGTAGGACGCAGCCCAGGACACAGTCTGGTCCCATTGATGCTGTATTTTTTGCTTTGGAGAGGGAGGCTCTTACCTGAGCATCTGAGATGTCAGGGGGGCAGCACTCTGCTGGGATAGATATTTGCCCTTTTGGTGGGGAGGGGGGAGGAGTTTGTGCTGAACCTGTCAGCTAGGATGTTGGCAATGTCTGTGGGTTCAGTGTATTTTTTGTCATTTTGGACTAATTCTGAGCATATCTGGGAATTCCCACCCAGGTTCCTAACATAACTAAAGAAAGCCTTGTGATTATCCTTAGTGTCCTGTGCAATTTTTCTCTCTAAGCTGGCCTTAGACAATTTTATGAGTGCCCGTAGTTTTTTGCTAATACTGATCAGTGATGCCTTCCCTTTTTGGGATTTTGCTCTATCATTTAGTAGCTTCCTCCTTCTATTGTATAGTTTGTTTATGGCTGGGGTCCACCAGACAGGACGTCTGCCTTTGGAGGATTGGGTCTTGGTTTTGATCCATGCATTCCTGATGGTGTTCATAGAATGTGTTTATAAAGGATTCTGCAGTCTGGGCCGTATTTTCCACAGGCCCAGGGGCTTTGAAGGATTCCACCTCAGTTTTGAGGAGTGTGAAATTTGCTTTAGAGAAGTTTTTCACTGTGGTTTTCTGGGCAGGGGGTGGGGTCGGGATGTGAATATTCAGTGAGATTAGTTTATGGTCTGATCTTACCAGTGAGGGATACACTTCTGGTCTGGAGCATAGAGTCCCCATGTTGGTGATGAACAGGTCCAGTATGTTTTCCCCTCTTGTGGGAGTGGTAACAAGTTGTTCCATAGCATTTGAGTTTATAAATTCTAGGAACCTTTGGGCTAGGGTGTTGGAGCTAGAGTAATGCTCCCAGTCTATGTTTGGGTAGTTGAAGTCGCCCAATATAATGGTGTTTGGAGAGACCTTCATATTTTCCAGTGTTCTCAGAAAGGCTGAGTGGGGTTCCTGGGTTTGGGAGGGTGGTCTGTAGCAGGCTATAAACTGGAAGGCAGTTTTACCCACTGTTAGTTGCACATGGATAGTCTCTGATGCTTCGTGCTTTGCCACCAACCTGGAGGTGTGGGTATCTTTGATGAATATCGATACTCCCCTCCTTTTGTGGTTCGGTCCAAGTTTTGGGGCGAAAAGCATGGTATGAGGTATAACCTGGTAGTGCTGGGGTGCTCTTGGGAGCCCTGAATCAGGTTTCTGTTACTGCACAGATATCGATGTTCTCCATGCTAAGGAGAGTTTGAGTGCATGTATCTTGAGGTTTAGACTTCTGGCGTTGAGTAGCATTACTCTTAGTTTCTTATCCCTTGTGATACCTATGGAGGTGGGTTTGTCTTTGAGCCTTGCCTAAAAAAGGCACTATGGGGGTAGCAAGAGCCTTTGCCAATATCCGAAAGCCCAGGGGTGACAGGTGCAAGCCGTCCCTAGCGAAGCATCGTGGCTTGTCGAGCATATCATCCCAAGCTGACAGGCATTGGATCCCCTTTGAATGACACCAGTACTTAAGCCAATTGTTGAAATTGATCATCTTGTCTTCATATTGTGGCATCATTCTTGGTGAGGATAAGATGCTACTCAAGGTCAGGGTCATACCGGCCTGGGCTAAATGATCAGAGAGCTCATTTATGTCTCTTTTCATGTAGTCCAGGGAGGTATGTCTCAGGTCATTCACACCAGCATGGACAATGACTGAGTCATATTTGTACTTGCCTTGGAGTGACCTGAGTGCTTGTGCTATGTGGCGGATCCTAGCACCCGACAGGCTGCTCACCATGACCCTCTCCTTGTTCAGCCTGGTGAGCGGGACGTCAGTGTGCCTGATGATAGTCACCTATTACAAGTGTATCAGGTGTGTTGTTTAGTCTTAAGGGCTGTGACTGTTCGGCACACTGGCTTTGTGAGATATGTGTTGCATGTGTTTTGTTTTGGGGTAGCGGTTGCTTGGGTGTCTGCTTTGGAGGTCTCTGCTGCTTAGGTAGATCTTTATTTAGAGCCTCCAAGTATGTTTTTGTGTGATTATGTGTTTGGTTTGCTGTCATGGTTGGTCTATGTGAGACTGGAATTGTAGTGAGTGTGCAATTAAAAGTCACCCTGAACAAAGCCCCTTCCCAGTGCAGGATACGCATACACATATATTCATAATATCACATGGAATGCCCACAAATGTACAGTTTAGCATCAAACTCTACAACAGAAGGAAAAAACTGATGCAGAATACGGTGAAGTCCCAAGACTGGAAAAACTCCTTATCAACAAAAAGTTGAGATCCCTCATCAAATCCTCTAAAGCTATCTATGAAAACAGAATTACAGCAGATAGTAAAGACAACCACAAGGCATTCTACAGTTGTGTAAAGAATCTCCATGGCAATACCCAGATTTGCTCAGAGCTACTGCACAATGGTACCTCTTATACTGAGCCAACAGATTCAGTGCCAATTTTACCCCCTCCCCCCCGAAAAGACCAGTCACAATACCAGTAGATTGCCAGGCACCCAGTATTACTGCTGCACAGGTTAAAACAGCACTGTTCAAGGCCAAGAATACAGCTTCTATGGGACCTGACAATATCCCTGGCTGTGTTCTATATGAACTACAGAGTGAACTGGCACCTCACCTGTGTGCCCTGTTCAATCACAGCCTCACCTCAGGCTTTGTCCCTACCAAATGGAGCACTGCTACAGTCATCCCTCTACACAAAGAACGAGTGACTACAGACCATGGGAACTATTGCCCCATTAGCCTGACGTGTCTGATACGCAAAGCTATGGAATGCATCATCATGGACCTAATAAAAAAGGCTATAGGGAATCTCAAAACTCTGGATCCCGTACAGTTTGGTTTTGTGAAGGGTAGATCATGCCTGCTCAACTTGGTCAACTTCTTTGAGTCAGTCACCGGAGCTGTAGATGAAGGCAAGGTGGTTCATACAGCCTACCTTGAACTGGCCAAGGCGTTTGATACCATTCCCCACTTAGAAATCATAGACAAACTCACTAAGCTAGGCATCAACCCCTATATCACTAGGTGGGTTGCAAACTGGCTCACAGGTAGAACCCAAAGTGTGAAAGTAGCTTACTCCAAGTCAGACTGACGACCAGTCATGAGTGGAGTCCCACCGGGTTTGGTCCTGGGTTCTCCCCTGTTTGGTATCTACTTCTCCGAAATCCAGGCCAACACGAGGGGACTCTGGCTGACAAAGTTCAAAGACAATTGCAAGTTGGGAGCTATTATTAACTCCCCAAGCGATGTTGACATCCAACAGAAAGGCCTCACTGAGACCAACTACTGGTGTCAGAACCATGGCCTTAAGCGCAATGCTAAAAATGTGTCATCATCCCCTTTGGGAAAAACCTGATTCTCATGAATTACCACATTGATGGTAGCCCACTGAACACAGAAGGCATTATAAGATATCTGGGAACACAGGTTGACAGCAACCTCTCTTTTGACCACCACATTGCCACTGTGGTCAGAATATCCTTCTATGTGCCACATCTCATTACTAAGGGTTTTGCATCCAGGAAGAAAGAGGTCATTGTCTCCCTCTACTCTTCCCTCATTAGGCCAGTCATTGAGTACAATGCCCCATTTGGCATGTACCTCACTAAACACCTCCAACAACTGGAGAGTCTGCAAAAGTACCTCATAAAGAGGATCCTAGGCCTTAAATATTTGTCCTATATGGACATGCTCAAACAACTCCAACTATTCTCTGTCTCATATCGCCGACTTAGAGGTGATCTCTGCTTGACTTACAAAGCCATGTTTTACCCAGCTCTGTTGGAAATGCTACTTCTAAAGAAATCTCAATCCCTCCACATCACACGCTCCAGAGACCTCAACCTCATTACCACAATCAACATAACATGCTGGAGGGACAGGTTCATAACCCAGAGACTGCCCATGCTATGGAATAGACTTCCCAAACATGTCAAGTGGAGTGTCTCATTGGCCCTCTTCAAGAGAAATCTTGATGAGTGGATGGGAAATAGAAAATTCACCCCAGGGATCACTCCAGTGGCTCTACTCGACAGAAGCACAGGGAGCTAAGGTCGGGTGGCAAGATGCCAGGGTAATCCTATGGGATAGGCTTGTAAAGGCTCCAGGGCCCTTAGCCTAGTACACACCTATGAACCTATGAACCTATGAAGAAGATCACCAGTAAACCTGTGGCACATTTTAAGAGGAAAGAAGATCACTCTGAGACCAACCAAAAAGATACAGGGAGACATGCAGACTTCAGAAAAGGCAGAACAGATGACAGCTGAGATGAAGAGCCAGGTGGTGTGATTCAGTAATGTAACAATTGCACCACAGTGCCACACATATTACTAAAAAAAGTGTGTGTGTGTGTGTGTGTGTGTGTGTGTGTGTGTGTGTGTGTGTGTGTGTGTGTGTGTGTGTGTGTGTGTGTGTGTGTGTGTGTGTGTGTGTGTGTGTGTGTGTGTGTGTGTGTTTGTGTGTGTTTGTAACTATTTTATATACATGCATGAGCTTTGGACACCTGATCGAGTGGACACAATGCCAATACCAGGAATGAACAAAGATCAACACATTCTGTGCATGCTATCAGACTAAACAAATAACAAGCCTTTATTCTGGGGAGTAGTCCCTCCTGCAGCCCCTATACCCCCTGATAATTATATATGCTAAGTTTGAGATAGCACAATCCACAGTGGAAGGAAATATTCCCCTAAACGGAGATTGTCACCCTCACACACCTGGTGACCATGAGTCTGCATCGACCAAATGGTGTCTACCAAACAGGTGTCAATGTTGCGTTCATTTGATAGGGTGTCCAACAACCATACAGTATATAATCAATATATCACTTAATGTGTGCTTATATATATATATATATATATATATATATATATATATATAAAATATATATATATATATATATATATATATATATATATATATATATATATATATATATATATAGATATATATATATATATATATAGATATATATATATATATATATATATATATATATATATATATATATATATATATATATATATACACACACACACATGAAACTATGTCACCATGTCACCTAACTAAAGAAAAAAAAATCCTCAAAATCAAATTAATTGAAACATACTCAACCAAACAACACCTATTTGCAAAATAATCTTTAACAAGTTAAACAAAAATAGGTAATTGTTTTTGGCAGTGGGGCAAGCCTCTCTGCACACCCCACTCCCACTTAACCTCACATAAACCATGCATGTATACATACATTTATATATATATATATATATATATATATATATATATATATATATTCATGTATAAAAAAAGAAAGATAATATAGAAATAGATACAGATATTGGAAGGTATACAGATTTATATATATATATATATATATATATATATATATATATATATATATATATATGGGGACCCTTAAATAAATCAAAAGATAATGTTGACTGACCCATAATTATGAGAATATGGTCATAATACAAATAGACTGATGTGTAAAATGTTAAATATGTCTAATATCTGCTCTGGGTGTTAGACATACTGCTAATGACTAATGCTAGATGAAGTTAGTTTATAGTTTAAATCATTGCCAGTGATATATGTAACAGTGTATCAGCAATGATTTGGTCCTTTAATATAAGTTGCTGTGCAAATCATTGCCACTGTGATATCTGAGTTTGCAGTGGTATTGATTCTCATCTTGTTGGACGCTCTCTCTTCTTTGAGTTGTTAAGATTGTGGAACTGATATATATGTAAGTGGGGGGTACCCACATTTTTTCAGTTTATATCTTTTTATGTATATCCATGTCTCTCTCTCTCTCTCTGTGTATATCTATATAAAGTATATATGGTTACAGATCTATCTGCCAGTTGTTGAACTGAATTAATGCAATTCCTTGTGTCAAAAGTGGTGAAATCTATAATTTGATGAATGCATGTAATGTTATATGGTACAACATTGAATGTTAGTGGAATTGGGTAGTAATGTCAATTTTATTATTTATAATGAAAGTTGCAGCATTTTTGCTGAGTTTGTATGTGCATGTTTGCTTATGCTGGTATTCATTGGTTAGGATTAGCGTAAGAACTAGTGAAGGAGTTAGTTTATTGTTATGCTTCTTGTATACTTTATGTGAAAAGTAAGAGAGAGAGTGTGTGTGTGTGTGTGTGTGTGTGTGTGTGTGTGTGTGTGTACTTAGTTGTACTGTTCAGGAAAGGGTGGGTAGAAAATGTGTAGGGCTCCATTAAGGGGCAAGGGTTAGGATTCATACACATTTCAAAGGAGGTTCACACACTCTAATGTCACTTCCACTACAGCATGCACATTTCCTCATTAAAAGCAATGTTCATCAATTTATTTATTTATTTATTTATTTATTTATTTATTTATTATTGCATTTGTTTACCAGGATAGTCCAAATGGGCAGAAAGCTACCCCTTTTCTTTGGAGGCCCAGGGAGAGAAGCTCCAGAAAAATTACAACATTACATGAAGAAAATAGTATACAGAAGTATACAAGTAATTAACAAATATACAACATTTAAAAGCTCTGGAAATAATAGATAAACAGCATTGTAAAGAGAGGTATACAAGTAGTCAACAAATACACAGTATTAAAACAGAGTACGATTAATTAATAGCAGCATCTAAAGAGCTATTAAACATATTTGGAAAAGGACTTGGTAGATGGAGAGAAAAAGAAGAAATTAAGTATTAGTTTTAAGAGGTGAGAGTGGATGGTTTAGGATATATAAAAGGAAGAAGAGGGAAAGGTAGAGGGCAAGGAGGTATGGTGCTTGGAAAGAATAGGAGATAGAATGGGCAGGACATTTATCGTCCAGGAGATGTGCATCTACAAAGCCAGGTATAAGTATTCTGCTGCATTTTCTGCCTTAAATGACGTGGTGTTTACTGTGGTTCTTACAGTGAGAGGAAGTGTGTTCCACATTTTGGCCAGGAAAGAGGAGTACAAAGAGTCAAAAGCTGAGTTGTTTGCTTTTGTAACAGTTAGTAACATTTTGTTAGGTGACCTCAGCTGTCTATTTGCGTTAAAAAGTTGGAAAATATTTTTCAAACTAGGACATTTATATGAATAAAAGATGAGTTTATGGGAAGTGAGTTGATGGGAAAGTGTAAGCTAATACCTTAGTTCTAATCACTGAAGCTTTTTATTTTTTGAAGGCCAGACCATTATGAGTTCTGTAATGTTGATTGACAGCAAAATTTGCCACCCTATTATAGCAGTGTTTCAAGAGAAGCCCCCGGATTCTCAAAAGCTTGCACGGAGTGCATGATTAGTGTTAGATAAAATTTTGCCAGTATGGCGGCTGAGTGATCCATGTACTTGCACGTCTGACGTGCGCAAGCGCTGTAGCACTAGTGCTGCATGTCCCCAGCCCTGTATGCAAATCACCCCATTTGCAGGTGAAAGCCATGCAAATGAGGTAAATTTGCCATCCAGGAAGCAGGAATCAGGGCATGCAGGACTAGCGTACTATGCAGAAATGTACTCAGTTAGTAACCGTGTACGGTACTACAAACTGAAAAACAGAGCTATGACAGCTCCAAATAAAGGCTGCATAGCTTCGAGGAAGCATGCCAATGGCCAAGTAGATGGCCATTGGCATTGCAAACAATGCCAAATGTACAACATACAACTTTTATGATATGTCCGCTGATCACGTCCATTTAAGCATAGGGCAGCAGCGCGCAAACAGGACCGGTGGGGAAATAAGACAATAAACCTAAAAACAACAGTCTAACTAAAATCAGTATTCCACCATGCAAGTCAACGGCAGTGAGTAGTGGTCACTAAGGGGGGAGGCACAGTGTGACGCATGTAACTATGCATCAGCAGGCAATTCTATGCAAATGAGGGCAAGGATAGTGAACCCCAGTTTTCCCCAGCATGTGAGGCAGGTCCCAACACTGTATGCGTATGAATAGCTGAGTGCAAGACTAGGAGGTAGGTGACATCATGTTTGGGAGTGTCAGGTATACTGTCAGCAGATTGGAGCTCTGTGGCTCAGGGTTGCATCCAGCTTAGCACAGCAAAGCCAGGAGGTGTGTCTAAACCTGCCCAGCACGTACGATACAGTGTAAGCGGGTGTGCGTGCCACGCAATGAGATCTACAGGAAGATAAAGGAAGTGAACCCAGGAAATAATAGCAGTGTGCACATTGCAGTACACCAATTGTGTGGCGCACCCCCGGGATTAATCAGAAGGGAAATGGGAAGGGAAAGCAGCAGTAGGAAGTTAATCAAGGGGTACTAGGTTTGCTGCCAGGTGAAACGGATCGGAATCGGCAAATTACACAGGCAGCAGACCAGCCCAGCCCATAACACCACTATAAACTATGCAAACACCTACCCCTCCATTTTTTCCCACACCCTACACCACCGGTGTAAATGAGTAGGGGAACTTTTAACACTCACAACAGCAAAATGTTAGGGGCTGCAATAGCTATCATACAACTTGTGGAAGAGGCTGAGAGTGGCGGTTAAGGGAAATGCTGCCGACCAACCCATAGTGAGGAGATGGAGAAGAGTGTACAGACCTAGGGTGACCTACCAGGGGCTACATGAGCTGGAGATAGTGGAGCACTATAGGGTGGGCAGGGACCTCCTACAGCAGATTGTTGAGCTGTGCCGGCCATGCCTGACACACAGAACTAACAGAGGGGAACCCATCCCAGTGGAAATGAAGGTATGTGTAGGCCTAAGAATACTAGCTACAGGTACCTTCCAAAGGCCAACTGGGGATATGATGGGGGTTCTTACAGGCATCAGCTTCCAGGGTAGTCCACCAGTTCCTGGATGCCATGGCAGCACATGTCGGTAAGCACGTATATTTCCCCCTCACCCATGAGGCGTTGGCCAGCAGTATGTGTCTCTTCCACCAAATAGCGGACTACCCTGAGGTAGTGGGTGCAATAGACTGCACACACATATTCATCAAAGCATCACCCAGTGAGCAGGGTAGGGTCTCAATCAACTGCCAAGTCATGTGCGATGCCCAGGGCATAATACTGAATGTGTGTGTGCTGGCTGACCTGGAAGTTATGATTTCCACATCTGGCATCTGACGCAGCTGTACCAGAAATTTGCCAATGTGGACATCCCACATGGTCACCTAGTGGGGGAATGCTGGATAATCACTGTAGCCGTGGCTGATGACACCCATCAAAAATGCACACAGACCCGAACAAGAACTCCATAATGATGCACACGCACAAACAAGAATGATAATAGAGTGTGTGTTTGGGATGCTCAAGTCACGGTTCCGGTGACTGGACACATCCAGTGGAGCCTTGCAGTACTCACCAACTACATGTACCCAAATTGTCTTTGTATGTGCTATGCTACACAATATGATCCTGTGGAAACAGCTGCAGCAGGAGCAGCAAGGGGCAGGGCCATATAACCCCCCACCAATGCCAAGGCCTGCACAGGCACAGAGTGACTCGGAGGAGGAACAACCTGAGCCTGCCCCAGTAGGCAGAAGGAGGCATGTCCAGTATGCCCTGGCTCTGGCAAAGAGGCAACGCATAGCACATACACTGACATGGGAGGGACCTAGGGATTAGCACCTCTCTCTGACTCTCACATACAGTAAAAGGGATGCCAAACATTACACTACCTGTGCCTAACCATGCGTAGGCAGTGTACTACGTACATCCAACATAGACAGCCCTGCAGCACCACCCGCAATACTGGGACATCCACAGGATAAGTGACTCATGCATGCCAGCCAAGAGGGGAGTCACATACCCAACTACAGTCACAGCCAGCAGGACAGGTGTAAACAAACACAAACAAATGCCATACTATGGCCTCTGAATGAGGGGTATGGCTGACCCCCACCCAGGCCTACAAGGACAGACCACAGCAGGCCAGGTAGTGGGGTGTCAGTTGTGACAGCTAAGAAGTCAGAAACTAATGTGTATGCAATCAAAAGTTAAGAACGGAAGTACACCGGTATGGCGTAGCCAGCAATATGGGTAAGACCACTGACAGAATTAGACTACAGGACATACCAGTACAGTTCTAGCAAATGTGTACAACTGTCAGGTGTGCCCCCCACCTCATATAGAAATACAGTAACAGTCAGGTGTGCCCCCCACTCCTATGTAAAAACATAGAAATAGTCAGGTGTATCCCCCGCTATACAGACATGTTGCAACAGTCAATGCCAAATGATCGGTGGATACCCTGCAGACACAGCATGCTATCTTTTGGTGTACAACACAAAGATCAGCTGTGCAGTACAAACCACTGGATATGCTCCACACATGCATAACAGACAGCCTTACTAGGCATGCTCACGCACTTAGAGTAATGAAGGCAATGTCAGTCATCAACATACTGAAAGGTCATACTGGGCATGGTCACAAACTTAAACACATGAAGGCCATGTATGCAAACACCAGTGGACCAGACATATCCAGCGGTTGCAATGGTTACTGCAGACACATGTCAGTATGCACCACTCATGCCTTGCACACATAGTGGATAGGAATACAGACATATATGTAAGGACAACACACCATAATATGCCAAAGGTGGATGGATATAGATGTGTGGAAGAGGGTGACCATGACAAGGAGCCATCCACGCCTGTCCCACCAAGCACACAGCCAAAGGGCCCCAACCTCATCAGTTGCAGATGTCACACACTGCAGTTACTAGCGACCAGTACCTGTCAGCACCACAGACTATGTGGTCCACGTGCCAGCTGTGCAACATTGCTGTACAAGGACATAGTCAGCTAGTTGCCCTAGACACGCACCTATGACATATGACCCCGTGTCTGGCTTCCTGTGACGTGTCACCCCTACATGAATGGTGTATGGGCCATGCACACACTGGCCACCCCATAGCGGTACCCTGACAAGCCTGCTGAGGTTATCCAATGTGTAATAGACCTTTGGGAGACTTGTAGGCCAGTAATCTCTGTGGCGCGTCCCATAACTGCATACTGCTGTAGTGTGATAGACTAGTTAGGTAGGAGTTCTAACCCCAGACATGGCAACTTTGTGTGTGAGTGTGTGTCACTGTTCGTTTGTGTGTCTGTCTCTCACTGACTGTGTACAGAGCAATGTGTTTAGGTTACTTATACCCCTTACATTTCACATGCCCAACTTTGGCAAGGCTGCTGATGTCACCCACCTAGAAATACTCCCCTGAGAGAGCTGCAGCCCAGTAATCTCCGTATCGCATGCTGTAACTGTGTACTGCTGTAGTGTGATAATGTAGTTAGGTAGGAGGTCAAACCCCAGACAGAGCAACTGTGCATGTGTGCATATGTGTGCGTGTCTGTCTGTCACTGACTGTGTAGAGAGCAATGCTTTTTAGGCTACTCACACCCCTTACAAGTCAAATACCATCCTTTGGCAAGGCTGCTGATGTCAAGCAAAGTGAAATACAACTCTGGGACGATCATAGTTGAGTAATCTCCATAGCACGTCCCATAACATCATATGGCCATAGTGTGATTAAGGAGTTTGTTGGGAGTTCTAGTCCCCAACCTGCCAACTGTGTGTGTATATGTGCATGTCTGACTGTGTGGAGAGAAATGCTTTTAGGTTACTCACACCCCGTACATTTCACATACCCAACTTTGGTAGGGCTGCTGATGTCACCCACCTAGAAATACTCCCCTGGGAGAGCTGTAGCCCAATAATCTTCATAGTGCATGCTGTAACTGCGTACTGCTGTAGTGTGAATTAGACACGTGGGTGGGTTCCATCCCCACACATGGCAGTTCCGGATGTATTGTGTGTGTCACTGTCTGTGTAAGGAGCAATGCATTTTAGGCTAGTCTCTCACAGTCATTTCAAAGCCCTACTTTGGCAATCCTGCTGATGTCAGTCAGTGTGAAATACTCTTTTGGGCAAAGACTGCCCCAGTAATATCCGTGGCACTTACTATAACTGCATAGTGCTGTAGTGTCATACACTAGTTAGGTAGGGGTTCTTCTCCCAAACATGACAGGTGTGCATGTAGGAGTGTGTGTTTGTAACCCGTATCCTGTGCAGAGGTGGTTGTGACTCTGTGGCCAATGTGGAGTGGGTTTTGCATTTTCTTATATGGTGGCCATACTATATATCACAATGTCCACTGTACAGGGATAACACACATGATATGGCTGAGAGGCTGGGGTGCAGAGCCATACCCAGACATGTGACATCAAGGCCAGGCAATCACAGTTAGCAACCCCAGTATTACCCAGAGCACACTCTCACCCCATGTGTCATACACACACACATGCCTAGGTAACAGCCAATATGTGAGTAGTACACTGCACATTGGCCACCGATAGTAACTATGGAGTGACATTGGTGGGCCACAGAGGGCATGACACCCAGTCCATCTGTCCAATATGCACATGCGTGCAGACAGTGCACCTCCCCCATGTTCTCCAATGGACAACTGCACCACCTGTGGTGCCATCACATGTGACCCACAATGGTCACACCATGCCTGACAACATGCCCATATGGACAGATGCCACTAACACCAAGGAATGCTGATAGCAAGCACACCATGTAGATGCAGGGTAAAGCTGATGGCCATTTCCAGCTCCCGCCACAGGTGGGCAGGACTGGCACATCTGATGATAATCTGTATTCACAACATGGGCTGGAGACCCCAGGTACAGTTCCACATGTCACTGTACATGCCTGTGGGAGGTGTGCACATCCCACATGCAGTCCATGTCATGGACAAAGGAACACAGACATGGCAAGTGATGCACAGCTATGCCCACACACAGTAGTCACCCAGGTGACCAGATGGGGGATACAATACCTGCCTGTGTGAGCAAATGCACTACATCCCTGAACCGCAATGCAGAGCATTGTCATGTGGCCTGATGCCAAGTTACACCCATCACCTTGCAGTGGACAGACGTCTGGCGCAATCGAACACCACACACCT
This sequence comes from Protopterus annectens, assembly GCF_019279795.1. Taxonomy (NCBI): domain Eukaryota; kingdom Metazoa; phylum Chordata; order Ceratodontiformes; family Protopteridae; genus Protopterus; species Protopterus annectens. The sequence continues at coordinate 228,187,828 of NC_056738.1, forward strand.
GTGCTGACATGCACACATGCATGTCAGTAGTGGCACCCTGTGTGTTTCTGTGTGTGTTGCATGCTGCAGATGTTCACATCCACACTCCCTACAACCCCCATGGCCATACTGCAGCATGCTGTCTGATGTCAGACACCTTCCCATAACCTTTGCCCGTACAGCCCCCGTATGACCTGTGTGGTGCATAGGATACCTGCATAGTGATGTGATATGGCAATCCCACAACTGATGAGTTGTACACCTGGCCCTGCCATGTGTGTCAGTGTGTGTGTATCCTTGTGAGAGTGCAGCTGTGTTGATGCTGGCACCTGTTCATGCCGACAGGCACGTGCATGTCACCTACCATACAGCTACAGTATCCCTGTTGCAGATGTCACTCACTGTCACATATATGTTCTGAGTGCTCCGCAACAGGTAACCCATAGGTTCATAGGTTCATACTAGGCTATCTGCCCTAGGGCATTTATAAGCCTAGCCAGAGTGTGTTTGGCTTTCGCCACCCATTTTAAATGAATTTTGCTATGCCCTTTTTCGAGGTTAGTATACTGTGCCTCTGTCTAACAGTGACACAGAAGTGATACCCAGGGTAAACCTACTATCTCCCATCCACTCATCAAGATTCCTCTTGAAGAGAGTCAATGAGGGACTCTGCCTAACCTGGACTGGGATTTTATTCCAGAGTGAAGGGAGCCTCTGGGTTATGAATCTGTCCCTCCAGCATGTCCTATTTATTTCAATGCTGAGGTTCAAGTCTCTCGAGCACGTAGCTCGATGGGATTTGGATTTTCTGAGGTGCAGCATGTCCATTAATTCCGGGTTGGACATGGCTTTATACGTCAGGCACAGATTGCCTCTGAGCAGGCGGTATGCCACTGAGTAGAGCTGGAGTTTCTTTAACCGGCAGCATATGGCATCTGTTTGAGCCCTTTGATCCTCTTGGTGAGGTACTTTTGGGGTCTTTCCAGTTGCTGCAGGTGTCTGGTAAGGTACATCTGAAAAGGGGCATTGTACTCAATTATGGGCCTGATGAGGGATGAGTAAAGAGGCACGATGACCTCCCATGATCTAGATGTGAATCCCTTCATGATTAGGTGGGCTATATAAAATGTTTTTCTAACCACTTTGGCCACGTGATTGTCAAATGAGAGATTGCTATCAACTTGGGTCCCCAGGTCCCTAATTACTTCTTCCATACTTAATGGATTACCACCTATGTGGTAATTTGTGGGCACTTTGTTTTAGCCAAAGGGGATGACTATACACTTTTTGGCATTTAGCTTGAGGCCATGGCTCTGGCACCAGTTGTCTGTTTCTATGAGGCCCTTTTGTAGGATGCTTGTGTCGGCTGGAGAGTCTATTATGGCACCCAGTTTGCAGTCATCTGCGAACTTGGTCAGCCACAGTCCTTCCATGTTAGCTTGTACCTCTGAGAAATATATACCGAACAAGAGAGGTCCCAGGACTGAGCCTTGTGGGACACCACTTGTAACTGGTTTGGAGTCTGACATGGCTCCAGCAATTCTAACCATGTGGGTTCTGTCCTTGAGCCAGTTTGCAACCCATCTAGTGACATAGGGTTTATATTTAAGCTGGTGAGCTTATCTATAATGCCAGTGGGTATTGTATCGAAGGCTTTTGAAGGTCCAGGTAGGCTGTGTGGACCACCTTCCCCTCGTCAATGGCCTTGGTGACTGTTTCAAAGAAATCGACCAGGTTTAAGAGGCAGGATCTGCCCTTAACAAAGCCGAACTGGGTAGGATCCAGTGTCTGTAGGTCCCCAATATCTTTATTTATGAGGTCCATGATGATCCTTTCCATAGCTTTGCAGACCAAGCTAGTCAAGCTTATGGGGCGATAGTTTCCAGGATCCGTTGAGGCACCACCTTTGTGGAGAGGGACCACTGTTGCTCTACGCCACTCTTTGGCTACATATCCTGTAGTAAGGCTGAGATTGAACAGTAGTTTTATGTTTGGGTTTAGTTCTTCTTGGAGTTCATGTAGGACGCAGCCCAGGACACCATCTGGTCCCATTGATGCTGTGTTTTTTGCTTTGGAGAGGGCGGCTCTTACCTGAGCATCTGAGATGTCAGGGGGGCAGCACTCTGCTGGGATAGATATTTGCCCTTTTGGTGGGGAAGGGGGGGCACATCCAATAATTGCAGCAAACTGCGCTAGCACTACATAGTCATCAGGGGTTTGATACCCTGTGCTGTTAGGTGTGTGACACAACCATGCCTCAGTTTTACCCTCCCACCCCTCCCTGACACGTATCAGCCTCTGTCTGCATCCCCCACCCCCTCAAAGGTGGACGTGGAGATCTACACTTGCTTTGTTTAGGCAGCAGCATGTGCAATGTAGGTAATGCTCATAATCAGCTGATGGCCTCTGCACAAATCGCAGTCATCCCCTAGCTGATTGCATGTGAAATAGCTGTGGCAACATCTCCTTCTCCAATTGTATGGAAACACACTCCAGTACCCAGGAACATTATGGTGGTGTTTGCCCTTGTCACCCACTGTGAGCAGGAACTAGATCTGTTGGGTGCCAAACAGCATCCCAGATGGATTGCGGTGGAAACAGTGCATCAAATGGGAGGTGGATGTGCCTGACCTGACTACAGCCTGTAGGTGCCGCTATACTGCATTTGGAGTAATGTTGCTTTCACAGTGTTGGTGAGGATATGGTTGATGTACATGTCTCAATACCCACCATGTCAGTTCCATGTTGATGGGTAATAACCATCTGCAGGGTCATTTGCAGCCTGGGCAGTGTTGTGTCCATGGCTGCATGTGTCACACATGGAGCATCTAGCTGTCGAATGCTAAAGGTAGTGTGAGGATTACAGTCAGTAGATGGAGAAAGCTGTGGTAGTCACAGACATCATATCCCTCAAAGGACATATGTTGCAACAACCCTGTAACAACAGTAAATGTATGTGGTCATCACAGCAACATGTCAATATTGGTCCTGTGTATGTGCTCCCAGCCACACCTCTGTCAACCTTTGTACATATGTCGTGCATGAAGTGGTGCATATGTGCTGTACACCATACTTTGTGGCATCATATCTGAGAACAAGCCACGGATATATCTGACTGCTACACATGTTATGTACAGTAGGGGTTACATTACATTACCTGCACATTCTGAGGATGTTCGTACAGTACTGACGTCTGTGTACCTATAGCAAATGTCGACGGTGTGTGTAGTGTTGAGATGTACTTTAGCCTGTGTACAGACTGTGGTAGATGACATTGTCCTAGTTCCCCTACTTTCAGATGTTACATGCTGCCCCACTGTATGGTCCTGTAGTGGCATACATGTTTGTAGGGCCATAAACACACGTGTCCCATACCACAGACACCCACCAGACCAAACTGTGTAGCAGACCATATATGTAGGGCAGTCTGTGAGTGGCACATATGAGGATGGTGTCGAACACATACTCCATATACTGTCATACCATGCTAGCTAACCATATGTGGCTATGGCTGTGTTCACATTGGTTGTGGATATGCACTCTCACACAGGTGGATCCTACCCTGTGCTGTGACATGCCTGTGGAGCCTGCTGTATATGCAGGTACATGTGCATTCCCCCTTGGGAGGTGTAGGCCAGTGTTTAGCCAGTCTGCCTGCAGCCTGCACAGTGCATTGTGACATGCCTAGCAGCGAAGTGTACCTACCCTGTGGGATGTCAAGTGCAGATACTAGCCAGATGTCCCATTGCCGGACCTCCCCTAACAGTCATGTATGTCAAACAGGGCAGTGGGATGCAGTGCTGATGTATGTCAATACCTATTGTGTAGTATGTGGCCATGGCACCCCTGTACCAGCGGTAATACTGTTACAGGCCAGGCAGGGTGTGTGAATGCATGACCTATGGTGGACATTATATACCTGTCGTCATGTGTTATACCCATCTACATGGCCATCCACATCCATATTGTGTGGCATGGTACACATGTGTAGCACTAAGGGCGTATGCGTATACCTCAGGAATGTACAGAATGTGTCAAACCCCCACATATATTGGCCAATATCTCTGCTGCAGTCCACAGTGGCATTACATGCTAGAAGCAGTACTCTACACTGACGTCCTTTAGATGTTGTTCAGTAAGCAATGGCACACATGTTATGAGCAGATGTGACCTGCCACATACACCATGTCTGTGAAGACAATCCCAATGACAGTAGCAATAGCCTACAAGTATACCTACTAGAGATACCTGACATCCCCTGCAACTATGACATTGGGAACATATGGGCTGGGGTGGCCTACACTTCATGTCCAGGAACTATAGTGGGAATATATGTACACTTACATATCCAGATATACAATTACACGTGTGTACTACACCCATTTAACACTATCATGGCAACCACCCACTACTGATCACCACATCATGTGTGCGTGGTCCCATTACATCTCATGTGTGATGGGCATCTGTCCCATGTGTGGGCAGCAGTGCTACCGACAGCATGTAGCAATACCCCATACAGGAAAACTGGCACACTCAGGGCAGCCACATATTTGTTGGAAGTTCAGGAAATACAGACAGACTGCGAGTGGAGTTGTGTTATGCATTGTACAGTACTGGTGTTACAGGGTGTGGGTGTACATACTAGTTTGCCATGGAATGCATTCCATCTGCATAGCACACAATTGTGGGCCTACCCTCATGCCAACTAGAGCTGTGCCTATCATGTCTTGTCTGTTCATCACACAGGTCTTGTGTCAGATAATACACTGGCAGTGTGTGTGTTGCGTGTTACCGGTACATGGCTACATCCATGGCCATACATACCAGCAATCCCCTGACTAAGGGTATATTACAGACTATCCTGTAACACCTGCACCTTGTGTAGTATATGGCAATAGTTGTCTACATATGTGCCTGTATTCCAGCCTTTGTCCATCACCTACATACCAGGCTGTGCACATATGTCTGCTGTCGGTGGTTGCCCATAGTAGGCTGGGAGTATAACACACTGCCATTTCTGCCATCAGTCCACTGCCATTGTAAGCCCCATACATATGGTGGGGCTGGGGCCATATATGTGTGGGCACCACCTACGCAATACATGTGTTCTCTCATGCACTGCAGAGCCCAGTGTATGTAACAGTGGTATATGGCCCTGTATAACTGAGTCCAGGGGGGAGCACCAGAAAAGACCTAGGCTGCTACAAAATGTGGGGTTATCAAGGCTGAGCTGCCTTAAGGTATCTGGATGTACAGTACCACATAACTCACCTATATACACATTACTGTCATGGATCTGGGTACTGCAGGACTACTGCCCCCTACAATACAAACTGTTCTGTGTGTTGGTGTGCACATGATGGTGTCAGTTATGCCAAGTTATGTAGCAGTTACAACCCATGTGGTCATAAGAGGTCCATGCCACCTACTTTGTATAGTGTGTAGATAGAGGCTGCTGAACTACACACCTGGAGTACATACTGTCAATTGTTAGGTATCCTGTGGCCCAGTGTGGCTTTCCTATTGTACAGTGTGAATGGCTTGGCCTGAACAGCAACAGCTGTGAACCTTTACAACCTACTGTATGAGTGTAACTGGTCCACTGTAGCATCACTCCATTGATATAGTTGTCAGGTCTGAACAGCTATATAGCATGGCATGTACAACTGTAATAGTACACGATGACAAATTACCATGTCAGCAAACCTGTGGGTGTTGTTTTGCCTATGATCTCTCTGTGGGTGTGTGTTACAGGCAATGATTGTCATTTGTATGGGTGGCACATACAGTGTCCAGTCGTTCAGGGGTCAACTGTAGGCATAGTGGCTGTTCCATATTGTGTGCACCTACCGCTTATGTTTCATACTGTACATATAACTGTGTGTGTATGTGTAGTCACATATATATGTACACACATATATATATATATATATATATATATATATATATATATATATATATATATATATATATATATATATATATATATATATATATATATATATATATATATATATCTAATATATAGCCATATAATTATGTATGTGTATACCTGTATCTGCATATCTGTGTCTATGTATCTGAAGCCTGGTAATATTGATGGCATCCACGTAATACATTCCCCATGGGAGCCAAAACGTACTGCATGATATGTTACCAATAACAGACTGACATCATACCGGTGGGATGTAGTACAGGTAACATCATGTGCCTATGTTGCCACTGGCCCTGGTTATCTGATCGCCAGCACTTGGTAGTGTATTGCAGGGGGGATGTGTTTGGCTGGGGGGATGCCTATTCATACAACTCATATAGTGTGTGGTGCCTCTCAACCCTATTAATGTAACATGTAGCCTGTTACACTCCACTCCCTAGCAGGTACATGTGCCTTGCAGTACCAGCACAACACTGTCGCACCAATGGGTCGGTAGGCATGGGAATCCCATTGAGGTCTGCCACGTGTGTGTATATGTGCATGCGTGTATATCTGTAGGGTACACCGGTCCGAGTCCACATACTCCTATTACAACACACATTGCCACACAGTAATTCGGATATTGTTGTTGTTGCCCATAGGTGTGGCAATGCAATGCAACACCCTACTATGCCTGTGGAGTGTGCATCACATGCATATCCCTGTGGTACCACTGTTGTGATATGCAAGGGTTGTTTTTGCATCATGGCCATTGTGTGATAGTGGGTATGTCAGAGTATCTAGAGGGGATCTAGTGTGTACAATACCCAGTGGGGTATGTGGGTGCTGTGTACACTGTCTTTACACCATGGTACACCTGGAATATGGCCCACATACCAATCTAAGGTGGCCAATGTCACCATTGGCCATACAGGTAACAGAAAACAGGATACGGCCCAGTTACACATGTAATGTGTGCAGCCTACCTGTAACACATTGGACACATGGACTAGTTAGTTAGCAACTATACAACCAGGTCTCTAAGATGTGTGTCTACCCATTATGTGTCGGTCAATGTGTATATGATGGTATGACACACTATGTATTCACCATATACAAACATTACATCCCCCATTACCATAATGTACATGTCTGTGGATGGTCTGCATGTAGCACATGACCTGGTACACACCTCACCCTACAGATGGTGTCGTGTGTGGAATGACAGCCACACAGTTCAGTAGCACTACATACCCAGATTGGGGTCTAGATACAGTGTCGCCAAGTCAGGATGTGTGTGTATGTGGATGGGTTGACATAAGGGTGCAGATTATACCTGTACCAGCAGGTCACCGGTCACATTTTCATGGCCAATAGCTATTATACATACCTGTGGCATGTGTGCAACTGTACACCACATATGTTACGGCCATGGTGTCACCACACTGACATACCCCTGTGGAATATGACTGCGGACCATTCTCATGTTGACACATGTATGCCTACAGCACAAATGCATGATGGTATGGGGATATCAATTAGTGTTACCAACAGCTGAGATGCATCCTAGCTGCATGGCTACACTACCTGACATATATGCAGTACACATTACCCCTGACTACATGCTACACTGCAGTACATTGTGGCACTCTATCACAGTCACCGTGTGCATCTGAACCATGTTAGCCTGTTCCTGTGTCAATGTTATGGATGGCAGGGATGTGGCACAGGTATCATTATATGCACAGGGTGTGTAAATGTCATCCTAGCTGCATGGTTGCACTATCTGACATGTATGCAGTACACATTACCCCTGACTACATTCTACACTGTGGTACATTGCGGCACCCCATTACAGTCACCGTGGGCATCAGAACCATGTTAGCCTGTCCCTGCATTGATGTTATGGATGTCAGGGATGTGGCACAGGTATCATATGCACAGGGTCGGGGTATGTTGCAGGTGTGCCAGAGGCCGAGGGTGGTCCAAACATGTGTCACCATGTGTGTGGGTGAGGGGTGTGGTTCCTTGATTGGGGCATGGTGATGTGGTGTGTGCCGGTATGGGGACACCCTAGGTGTGGTTGCATAGTGTGTGGGTATGCATGCACACAGTTCCGCCATGTGGCTCTCCCACATGGGTAATGTTGGACAGCTGCAAACCATACCTGGCAGGGTGTGCAGTTCAGTGCCTCCAGCCATGGACACACTGACTGTGCCTGCCAGGGGTTCCCTGGGCATGTACAGGTACAGACCTTGAGGTGCTACTCTCCCCTGTTTATGACATCTGTCCGCTGGACCCATGTCCCACCTGGGCCTGGCCAGGGCCACGTGCACATGGCCTGCTGTGGTGTGGTGTGAGGAGCAGCCCCTTTGGTGTGTTGGGACTGGTACTGCCACTACAGGAGCAGCTGTGCATCCTGGCACATACATGTTGACTGCCAGCTGCTGGTGTCTCTGGCCTATGTCCACAAGGACATCACCACTTCCACCACACGTTCTAGCACAGACATTCCATGGTCGAGGATGCCAACCATCTCACCCCACTGTCTATCCATGACCTCAGTATATTCATTGAAGGCAACAGCGAGTTCATGGAGGTTGCCACTTACAGTTGCAAAAGCAGACCTTTGCTGCCTCAGGACTTGTCTGGAGTGCATTTTCATACGTTCCTGTGCCTCCATTACAACCTGAAACTTGCCACTGGTGGTACCAGTTGTGGTGCCTCTGTCAGGAGCAGGATGACCTGTGGTCCTCCCATGAGCACCACAGTACATCTGTCAATGTGGTAGCCTTCCAGACATCCAGCTATACCGACGGTGACTCGACACAGTTGGCATGGACACCACACTTTCTTGGCCATTGCCACCAAACATCAACTGTCCCTCTGCTATGGCCACATGTGAAGGGGTTTGTAGGGGCATTGTAACTGTGTGTGGGCTTGGGTTGTCTAGGAGGGTGATGACACATGTTGGCACAGTGTCGGCCTCTGACAACCCCACCTGTGCCTCACCTGTACCTTCATCATCATCGGTGTCTGTAGGGACACCTACCTCAGTATGCATGCATGAGGGACCCTGACCCACCTCACCACCTGTGGGGGGAAACAAATACACACATTAAAACCTGTACAGCAGTGCATAACAGTACACACACTCACACACACTCACACTGACAGTCACCTTACTACCTCACCTTCACTGAGTTTGGAGACAGTCCCTCAGTCAGTTACATATGTTCCCCTTCCTGCATGGCACTTGTTAATAGACAAGCATTACTACAGCCCATTAACATATCATCCCTCCCCATGCCTACATGTGTGGTCACCACACCTGACCTGTTACTCCATTGCCTCCCTGACCTGGGTGGAGTAGGTTGTACATGTCCTCCCAGCTGTCACCCTGTATTGCCCTGTGTATGGGCAGTAATGGTGTATGAGGCCCCTATATGGTTGGGGGCTGCTACATTCACTACATATGCAACACACCAGAGCCTCATACTTCAGTCTTGCTCAGTCCATGCCACATCTGCTGAACAAACGACCCATCATGCGGACGACAGTACTACCTGGATACATTCACTGATGTGCTGTGATAATTCCCCATTGCATTTGTAGTGCTGCATATGTGGGTAGCCAGTTACCTATCTGCTACTGGAAATATGATGTGTATACCTGGTATGTACTGCACCTCCAATGCATGCTCCAAGCTACAGACCTTGTTATGCTATCACATACCTGACAGGTTGTCCTGGTGTCCCATGTCTCACTTCATGTACGGCACAATCCCAAGGGGAAGTACCGCCATGTGGTCAATCCCACTATCGCCTGTGCATATATGGACACATACACACACACACACACACACACACACACACACACACACACACACACACACACACACATCTGATATGCATCATCCAAACTCCACTAGATTGCACTTATGAACACAAATGAGTCACACACACACAACCCACACTCCTACATGTGGAGTTGCACAACATTTGTACACACAATCCTCCCACTAGCCTTCTGTCAACATGCATTACACATGGAGCTCAACAGCATGCATTGCTACTATAGTGACATCATGCTAGCAGCAGTATAGATGTGTGTGAGGCATGGGCTTTGTTGGTAGTTAATGGCCCCTCCCTGTGTTAACACTGCACCCATGTACAAAGTCTTATTGTGGTCTGTTCCACACCCTGCCTTGTACTGTGCACCATACCTTGGAGATGTAGAAACCATTGGTGCATCTGTAGTACTGTGTCAGTTATGTCAGTTCCAATGCTCACAGCCCCTGTGTGTTGTAGCAACACATCCCTGGGATGGTATGTGAACAGCTATCAGTTGTGGATGCCTGATGTCTGCGTTACAGATCACATAAGCAGTGCATGTAAGACCAGTACATGATTATTACACTGACAAGCAACAGACCTCACCATGGCTGTGAGCAGTGCCCTACACATGTCCCAGACCTCTGCATGGTTGTAAGGTCTACTCATGTGCACATCCCTTGGAGTGCACACACTGCCTTGACAAGTGCTGTGGGGTCAGGTTTATGTCTGCAATGTTTACTTAACCTTTTTGTGTGCAGCTGCAGCCATGGTAGTGTTGAGTCACACATGTCCATACTGTAGGCCGTGTGTCCTGTCACATGTCACATCCTTGTGGACACATTACACATTGACAGGATGTTAGTTATCTTGCATGTGTCTGCTGTACCCTTCTTATACCCCAGCATGGTCTCTACTGTGATGCAGTGCATTTCTCAGCAACAAAATGTGAACGTGTACAGCATGCAGTATGGGTAGGTGTGTTAGACGTGTGCATGGGGATAGCCCATAGCTATTACATGCCCAGTTAATCATCATACATGAACATGAACCATACTCACCGGCTTTGGGCTGCTGCTATGGTTGTATCCTGGAGGGATCTACATAGGATTGCAAGAAAGCTGATGTCAGTGGCCACAGCTGTGGCATTCATAACAGGTGAGTGCAGCATTACATTACATCAACAGCAGAATTACACAGCAGCAGACAAAGTATATGACATCTCAGTTTTGCATGATGTACCTGAACAGCTGCAGATGCATACACACGAGTGGTGTACTGATGTGCCCTGGGGCCTTACCTGCATGCTCCTCAGCTGGTGTGTCGTTGGCACCCACCTCCAACATGTGCCCTGCCAGGTGTTGATGTTGTGGGCAGAGCGGTGGATGGGTGGGTTGCCCCCTGTTGTGAGATGGTCCCCCCTTATGGCAGCTGCACGCCGACGTACATGGTGAAGCAGGTCAGTGCAATGATGCCGGACCTGGTCATAGCTGCAGTTATGCAGTCCAACATCATTGACCCTGTGGACTAGCTCGTTCCACAGGGCGGTCATCTCCTGCTGGTCATGGGCTGCCTGGCCAAAAAGAAGTACATAGTGCTGTACCAGGTGGTCGATGATGATAGCCATTTCTGTGGCGCTGTACACGGGAAGGCGACAATGCGACATGATTCCTGGAAGACATAAAGATGGAAACAGGTCTGCGCCACCCATACAGCATGGTTACCATAGTTCTTAATACACATATATGTCCCCCCCACCATATCAGCTATAACAACACGTTCATAGACTGCAATTGTTATGACAGCTGCTTACCAACCATTGGGACATATATTTTATTGTACCAAGCTTTATGCTATGTGTATGTGCCACGCTTTGTGCTATGTGTTTGTAGCCATGCTCCCTGTGGGGACACTTATCTTTGCTGGCAGACTATTCCACCTGCATGCCATTGTCACTGCCACTATATATATGTGTTTAAATATACATCTATGTACATATATGTGTAGATATATGTTGTACTTTGTTGATATACCTATGTCTATATGAGTGTCTGTATCTGTACACATACACTTCACAGTCCGTATCACACAGATAAGTGGAGTGCATACAGACATCCAGTCCACATTCTGTAACTGTCTTTCATTCACAGCTGCACTGTTCTGCCTTGCTACAACACAGACAGCTGCCACATGTGAACACAGCCTAACATTAGGGTGATAACTATAGTATGAAATTGCTGGTATGCCTATTACACACCTATGGCATTTGTGCATGATACATTGCATGATACATTACATGTTCACATGATTGTCCGGCAAGTGCTGTGCACTGACACACATGTCTATCATGCAGTACATCCACCAACAGCTATTCTCCAAACTAACATAACATACACAGATATTATGGCTGATATCGTTGTCATTCATTGCTGACCTGCACAGTTGGCAGGTATGTCCCACTGCTTACAGGGACAGACAGTATTGTCCAGAGCAGTTGTTCAGCAGGACATCATTACAGGGACAACTACAGATGGCACATATCAAACATTCTACAGCTTACATCCTCTTAATCTATACCACATCCTACATTAACTTACATACAGTTGTGTTTTACATACCTTTTAGTGTTTGGACGGATGTGATGCCTTCACAGTTGTGGTTTCCTTTTTTTTTTTTCTTTTTTCCTCTCTCCCTCTCTCTCTCTTTTTCTCCCCCTCTCCAGTAGAGCAAATGAGTTGGTTTGAATGGATTTCAGCATGGCTTTTGTAGGTGATAACATGATCAGGTGATGGGTTCTGCAACAATCAGTGTGCAACAGTTGCTGACTGCATGCAGCCTGCTGTGTAGTGATTCTGTTAACCATCATCATGGCAACCCAGTACTATAAAATGCTTACTTATGTGGGCGTTGTCCTTCACCTTTCCAGTATGGAGGACATCCTTCCTATATGTGGGCAGAAGTGTTACAGATGGCAGGTTGCGGTACCTACTACAGTGGGGGTTGCATATACAGGACAACTACATAATCTTAGGTTGTTCCAGACCTAAAGACAGAGTGAGTGGTGTTGTTATGTGCTTTGTATATTGCTGGTCTTGCAGTGTTTGCGTGTACATAGTAGTTTAGGATGGAATGCAGTCTGTCTACATAGCTCTCAACAGCAGGCCTATCCACGATGGCCAGTGGATTGTCTGTTTGCTTTTGCCTGTGCACCACAGAGAGCTTGTCCTAGATATATCCCCGTCAATCTGTCTGTTGCGTGCTATCAGTACATGGCTACTTCAGTTCTGTTCCTGACATGTTATTCCTGCATAAGGGTATGTTGCATCGAATCCTGTAACACCAGCAATGTGCATGGTGTGTAACAGCAATATTATGAGTATGGCCCTATGTTCCTGCCTCTGTCTTCCACATATATGGCTGGCTTTGTCCTGCTGTGATACGGTTAGGGGTTGTTCGGTATTGGCCTATCATAATATACTGCTGGCATTCCTGCTATCATCCCAGTCATATCGTGGATGCCCATGACATTTGTTAGTGAGGGTCCATACATGTGACAGATGCATAGACATTATCACAGGTAATAAATGTCCCCCTAGGCCTTGACTATGGGGTGTAACTGACGGCTGCTGAATTACATCTGTTATTGTTTATTGTTACCTATCTTGATGGCAAATCCTTTTTCCACAGTTGTACCTAATTAACGGGCCTGTCCTGGACAGCATAGTATGTTACATATCCGCACTGTCTGCATCTACTTTTCTGTGTGGGCTTTGCATTCCTCACTGATTACATAAGTGCAGATCTATGTGCTGTCAGTAATGGCATACATTATTGTAAAATACACCATTACAAGTTGTCTGTGTGTACATATATGTGTGTCGTCTCATGTCCTTTGAATAGTGAGTGGGCTATGTGTAATTCCGTACTCCTGTTCAAGTGTAAATGTCATTTAATAGGTTATACAGCGAAACGATTTTGTTATACAGATTTCACATAGGAAATAGAATGTGCTGCAATGGGACCTGAACCAAGAATGTGTGCACGGTAGGCGGATGCTCTGCTCACTACACTATTGCAGCTCTGCATAATTTGCATATTTCTACCTTAATGTCATACCCATGTTCCCTTTCCCCGGCACCCGAGCTCCTTGTACTCAGCATACATCCATTCTGCAGTTGCTAGCCCTGCCATACCACACCTCCACACATTTCCCTCTCTGCACATCTCGGTATTCCTCCATATTACTGTTTTGATGCAACCTTCTGCAAGCTCTTCATCAGTTTAGTCCACATACGTTCGAGCCTTCCCTTCATCCACCTCCAATACTGGTGGAAACATTATTGTGACCCATAACATCTGGTGCGTCCCGGCAGGGGCGGACCTGTTGTTGTGTCACAAGTACACTTTGCTGGTCTACACTGCTTCTCCCACTGGTAGCATCCTGCCAAGGTTATCAGATGCAGCAGTTTGCTAACACACCAGACCAGCCTCATCTCACGTTTCCACAGATGAAACATGCCCAGACGCCGTGGCCCATTTTCCATTCCTCTCTTCAGTATTATATGAGACTACTGTTCTCACAGTATGCGTGGACAGGCACTGTTCATTGGTACTCATAGACTGCTCGGAATACTGTGACTGAGCACTGTGCACATGTTTGCTGGTATTAATGTACATACTTACATACATTTCCTACACTGCTGACTGACTGCGCCGGATGATATGTTTGTGATAACAGCAGCTGATTGCATATAAGCCATGCCTTCGTGGTAACTCACTTGGACTATAGTGTGCATGGGGGGGAGACCTGGGAGTGCTGATTATGCTGTTACTGGCCACAATGAGGGCTGTGGGCTACAGCATGCCTAAGACACTGCGGGGGAAGTGTAGCCGGGTATGTGCTGGTGTGTGCTAGGCTCAGACCTGCTGACCTCCGGTTATGGCGTCTTACACTGGGTTGGCCTCCACATTGCTTAACCAGTGTGGGCATTGCTTACTGCTGCCCACACAGGCATACTCCCACTTGCTGCCGCATACCCCCATGCTACTTCATGTACATGTCATTATTATACATGCTTACAGGTATACATGTCAGGTATGACTGTTCACGAAGGTCAGTGTAAGGTTAAGTGGAATTCCAGTTTAGCATTTCTGGTTATGCTACACTCAGGTATTCAGGTTAGGTTTAGTTATGCCATGCCTGTGTTGTAGAGTAGATATGAATAGTGGAAGTGTAGGCAGGTAGGTGGAGGGGGGAACATTTTAACTGTATAGTAGGCTGTTCAACTGATTGGTGGGGGAGCGGTAGTGCCGGTTTGCAGGGTGATGGGATATGTATGCGAGGTAGAACAGGAGGTGTCAGTGTCAGTAGTTGTTGTAAGGGTCTGGAGTGTTGGGGGTGGCGGACTTTGCCAAGTGGTGATCCAAGTGTGCTTGGGTTTTCCCTTCATGTGTTATTTACATGTGTAGTCTGGGACAGCTGCAGTAATACACCTGGTTTGGGGGTTCCAGATTCTGCCAATATAGTTGTGTGGAGGGTGTCACCTACCTGTGACAGTGAACATTACTACGGATGCAACAGGGGTCGATAGGTAAGTGGTGTTATTGGGCCACACAGAGGGGCTGATAGTGGGGACATGTCCAGGGATGTGAAGGACCACTAACAGGAAGGTCTACAGCTGGCCATTTCTTTACAGCGACAGCTGTGTATATACACTGCATTTAGGGGTAGGTCTGGACAATCACACCCCTGGGTGGGGGTGAGGACAGCAGCAATAATACCTTGTGATGCCAATTAGTTCAGCTTACATGCCTACAGTGGGGTGTTGTGACCATGGGTTCTTTGGTGTTATTTAGTGGGTTTGCAACAATACATCTGGTTATACCGTCCTTAGCCATGTAAATTAGACTTTGCTGCAGTGGGACTCATACCGGGCATGGCTGCTCATTAGGCGTCGGCTCTGCACAATGCACACTATTGCTTACATCCCTAGGGCGGTCCACATAGAACCACTTCAGCCAACACCTGAACAGCTAGGCCCATAATTTCATACCCATAGTTCCCAAACCACACTTCATCTTCAGCAGTCTTCCTTACTCCGGGTGCAGTTCAGGTCTAAACACTGGCCACTCTCCACTTCTCGGGACCCATCACATACATTGTCTCACCCCATAGGTCATCAGGCTTCCCCAACCTTGTAGTCCAGGAACATGCGTGCCTGCCGTAGGTTATCCGTGTAATGGCTGGAAGCTCGAATAGCCATAAAATTTTTGGGATGTCCTGCAAGGGGCATTCTTGTCTTTGTTTCAAGATTTGACTTGGCGGTTCTCTCCCACTGGTAGTATCCTGCCTGAAGTCTGGGAAGCAGTGGTTTGTTTACTTTTATTGTGTGTTTGTATGTTTAACCGGTCTAGCTGCGGGGGAGTTGATGCTACGTGTTACACGTTTGTTAATTGGGCCCCTTACCCCCATTGGCATGGCCTGTGAACATATGTAATTCTTAACTGCTGTATCATATCCTACCTATATATATATGTGTATTTACACACACACACACACACACACACATATATATATATATATATATATATATATATATATATATATATATATATATATATATATATATATATATATATATATATATATATATATATATATATATATATATATATATATATATATATATATATATATATATATATATATATATATATATATATATATATATATATATATATATATATATACATATATATATATACATATATTATATATATATATATATATATATATATATATATTGCTGTACATATATAGCTAATGACATATGGATGTATGGGTGTCTGCAGATGTATAAATCTATATGTGGGTATTTATATATATATATGTCTTTCTATGTATGTATACCTTTGTACCGCAGAGAGGGGGAGGTATATCTCCATGTAGTTATGGGTATATATACACACATATACCTCTACATATTTACATCTGCATCTGGTTATACTGTTCTTTGCCATGTAAAAACGACTGTGCTTCAGTGGGGCTTGTAGCGGGAGTGTTGACCTGTTGGACGGCGGCTCTGCCAAAAGAACACTATTGCTTACATCCCTGGGGTGGTCCAAATAGACCCACTGCAGCAAACACCTGCACACCTAGACCCATAATTACATACCCATAGTTCCCCTACCCGCACCTCCTCTGCAGCACTCATCCTTACTCTAGGTGCAGGTTTGGTCTAAACACATCACTACACACTGCCCACTCTCCACTTCATGGGACCCATCTCGTATGTTGTCTCGACCTATGGGTCATCAGGCTTCCCCACCCTTGTAGTCCGGGTATGTACACACCTGCCTTGATAGGTCATTACACGGGCTTCCTCCTATAACAAGACATTTTTGGGGTGTCCTGCAAGGGACGGTCCTGTCTCTGTTGCACGATTAGACTTCTTGGGTCCACTGTGCCCCCCCCCCCCCGGTTGTATCCTGCCTGTGGTCTGGTTAGCAGTGGATTGTTTGCACTGTTTGTGGGTTTGTTTGTATGTTTCCCCTGTCTGGCTGGGGGCAGGTTCATGCTACGTGTTACACATTTCTTGCTTGGGCCCCTCACCTCCATTGGCATGGCCTGTGAACATATGTCATTCTTAAGTGCTGTATTTTATCATAGCTATATATCTGTGTATAACTACACACACACACACACACACACACACACACACACATATATATATATATATATATATATATATATATATATATATATATATATATATATATATATATACATATATATATATATATATATATAAATATATATATATATATATATATATATATATATATATATATATATATATATATATATATATATATATATATATATATATATATATATTGCTGTATATATATCTATTGACATGTGGATGTATGGGTGTCTGTATATATATATATATATATATATATATATATATATATATATATATATATATATATATATATATATATATATATGTGTGTGTGTGTGTGTGTGTATGTGGGTATTTATTTATATGTCTATCTATGTATGTATACATTTGTACTACAGAAAGAGGGTGGTATATATCTATTAGTTATGGGTATTTATACTAACACATATACCTCTAAATCTTTAGCTACATATCCAGTAATGTTGACTGGTATTGCTGGATACTGTGTTTCATGTGCATACCACCCAACCGTGTGTGCCACGTATGCTTTGCTTTGCGATACCTACCACTAAATCTGTTGATGTACACAGAGTCACACGTGACATCTATTGTTAGTAACAGGAATACATTTGTCCCATGCGGGAGAACCCAAACATTGGGTATTCAACCTTTGTCTACACCCATAGTTACATAGGTACCCCTGGCTATGTGCATGGTCTCCGGGGTGTGCCACACCTAGGATACTTGAGTCGGGACATCATACAGGATGCGTCCTGAGTGGGGTCAATGTGTGGTGGTGTGGTAGCTATGGGCCGGTAACCAGGGTAGGGGTGGTGGCTGCGTGTGTGCTATGTGTGGGGGGAAGCAGAACTGTGGGTTATGCATGTATGGGTTGGGGATGGCTTGGGTTGGATGGGCCTGTACTGCTCGGCCCACCTAGTAGGTGGGGGAGAGGGGTATGTGATGTCGACATGTGACACATAGAGGGCTGATTTAATTCCCTAGTTCAATGACAAACGTACAATATTATGAGCTTGGTAGTGTATTGCAGGACAGACATGTTTGGCTGGGTGGGGGGTATGCAAATTCGTACGTGACATATATTGTTTGAGGCCTCTCAGGCCAATTGATGGAGCATGTGGACATATATGTTTCTGTTCATTTATCATTGGTATCTACAGATGTCTGGCCATATATACCTCTGTGGGTATATATATTTGCTTACATATGTCTAACTATGTCAGAATATACCTACGGAGACATATATCTGCATACATAGGTCACTTGATGTGTATATGTGGACATATAGATGTTGACATATATATGTGTAGTTGTCAGCATTTGCATGTATATCTGTTTATATATTTGTATATATATATATATATATATATATATATATATATATATATATATATATATATATATATTTGTATATATATATATATATATATATATATATATATATATATATATATATCTATAGATATCTTTGGATATTTATATATATGTATATATATGTGACTACATCTAAAGATATGTTGTATCCGTTTAGTTAGTGATATATTTGCAGACACATGCCCATCTAGCTGTAGGTATACAATCTCTGTACTGTTGCATGACTGGGCTGGGGTTATATTTTTGACAACATACAATTTCTGCATATCTAGCATGGCTTAGTGGTAAATTGTTTTGTGTATGGTGTGCATGATCCTGGGTTCCGTCCTTGTGGAGGCTGTTTGCTTTGTTGCTGGGCAGAACACCGGCCGTTGGATACGGTGTGCTTAATGCACTTTCAAGTGGTTGTAAGTGGGTTTGCGCAGAGGTAAGCACTGCTGACTTCTGGTCACAGTGTCTTACATGCAGTTAGCTTCTCATTTGCTTAATCTGTGTCAGCGGTGCTTCACCACACCCAAACGCACTTGCGCACGCTTACTAGTGCTTACATATGCTTACTACTGCTTATCTGTGTTTACGCCTGCTTACTGCTGACTTATTCATTATGGTACTGACTCTTCACATGTGCATTTAATGCAGTACTCCAGTTCACATTTAAATGTTATTTAGTAGGTTATACAGCAATAAAATGTAAATAAATGCTTGTATACAGATTTCACATGGAAAATGGTATGTGCTGCAGTGGGACTCAAACTAGGAATGCCTGCTCATTAGGCCGATGCTCTGACCACTACACTATTGCTGTGCTGCTTCATTTGCATATATCTTCCTTGTTATCCTCTTCAGCCTTTTAAGCTGATTTAACCATAGCTAAGTGATGGGCACACCCGCACACCTATGGTTAGCTGTACTCGGAGTTTTAAAAATAATTACAGGGGTTACTTTTTTTATTTTTATGTCTTGCTGCTGTTGTACACATGGGGGACTGTTGGTGGGGATATGCTGACGCCTATGAGCAGTCTCACTAATTTATTTACAGTTTCTGCTGTTCTACTTTGCAGGGTCATGTTTATTCTGAGAGCTTTGCTCTCGGACACGCCCTCTGCACTCGTCCACGCTCCTTGTAGGATTAGGAGGTCAGGCAGCACGCCTTAATTAATATGCCTGGCGCGCTGCCGTCCTCCTCCTAAACTGCTGATTCTTTGCAGCACTAGACTAGCCCTGCATGGAAGATTAGTGAATCCAGGGGGAAGGAGTTCAGTGGATTGTAGGTTAATCAGGATGGCAGCAGCATAAAATGGTGTAGGAATGAGAAGGGATGAACAATACTTTTTCTGGCATTATCTGTGAGGTACTGTATGACTCTATAAAGTGCACCTAGCTTTTGGTGTGATTTTTTTACTACTTGTTTTATCTGCTGATAAAAATTTTAAAGTTTCATCAGTAGTGACCCAGAAAAGCTTAGTTTGAATTACAAGTTCTGTGTTGATTTTGAAATTATTTTTGTAGTCATTTGAATGCTTTGGGTAGATAGGAGCAGATTTTTTTTTTTTAGGTTTAAGGAGCAACTGTGTATCAGGGAGCCAGGCCCCTGTGGTGAGAGAGGCTCTTGGGTGAGTTATTTTAATTTACTTATGCTTTTAGCAAAACAGATGATTATTGAATCATCTGCATATCATATAATAGTGTCTTGTTTAGAAGCTAGGTGTATCACTAATGAATGTATGGAATAACAGATGAACTAAACTGGATCCTTAACAGTAATTGGAAGGAAAGCAGCAATGTCATTTTACTATTTTACTGCTTGTTGCCTATTTGAGAGGCAGCTGGAGAATCAAAGTAATGAAGTTTCATGTATTCCTAGGCAAACAAGTATTTGAAGTGATTTAGGATGGGATAGCATGCCAAAATATTTGGATAAATCAAGGAAAGTGCTGAGACTAATTTGTAAGAATTTCAGTAATTGATAACAGATGTTATAAAACTAAGAAGAGCTGTGTATGTACTATGAAAAGGACAGAAACTATGCTGTGTAGGGGAAAGGAAGCTTTTGTCAGTGAGAAAGTTGTGAAGTTGAGACTGCATACACTTTTCCAGAATATTTTAGAGCAGTGACAGTATGCCTATTGGTCTGAAGTTTGACAACTGATTTTAGTTTCCACCTTTAGGAAGAGGAAGACTGAAGCCCTTTTCCATGGGTTTGGGACATAGCTTTCAGTGATGGACAGGTAGATTACGAAAGAGATAGGAAAATTTAGGCCATCAGCATCTATTTTTAAATACTAATAAGGCATTTTATCAGGGACCAGGGTGGTAGGTTTTAAAGTTAGTAATATTTTTTTTTTGTATTACAGAAATTGAGATTAGGTTGAGTGTTTGGAGGCTAACAATGGAGGATAGAAACCTCTGTCTGTCTGCGCTGAGGGTTTAATAAGAGAGGGTACTGTTTGGTTGAATTGGGTATTGAAATTCACTGGCTATGCTGACAGGATGGTTAGATGACATAGGTGTAGGTTGTGTTGGTGTCCCAGGCTCTAATAGCTGGTTGATTGTAGTCCAAAAAGCTTTATGATTGTTAGCATTTCTTCCTGTATATTAATATAGTACTTTTTAATGATATCTTGATTTAATTTTTATTGGAGTTCCTAAGATGTATATAGTATTGATAGGCAGCTGTGGTTTTAACTTGTTTCTCTTTCCTGAGCAATTTAATACTGGATTTGATTTAATTATTTTGGTTCATATTGGGGGTAGTGCATTTAGAATGTTAAGGAATACTGAGTTGAACAGACCTACTGCTTCTACAACTGGAAGGGTTTGAAGAGCTCCCCAGTTGACTGATTTTAGTTCTGCAAAGAATTGTTCCTTTCTAAAGGAAGAGAAGCTACAATTAGGGTTGCACCACTGATGTTTTTCATTAGGTTTATGATGCCTTATTTTGACCATGGGTACATGATTACTTAAGGTATCAGGTTATGTACCTACTGAGAGGATTTCTGAGTGACTTTAGCTTGAATACAATCTAAGGTAAAGGGTCTACCAAAATTTTTATTGTACCTTGTGTGAGTTGAAAATAAGCTGAGTGAAACCATATAGAATAATGACATTAGGACTGTTACTGTCAGTAGTTTGCTATTCAATATTCAGGTCTCTTAAAATTATTGTCTCAAGTGACATATTGCCTAATGCACATGACAGAAGTTCCTCAGCAGTGGCTATGTTATTTTTTGGGTGAATGTAAGCTGCTATAATGCAGAGGCTTTTATGGACAATAATTTGCTAAGGTGCTGCTCTTATTTCTGCAATGAAGAGTGGGGACAGACTTAAATGAGACTTAGAGAGGTTTAAAGTATTCTTTTTTTCTCAATTATTTTAATGAAAATTTTAACAACAAAACATTAATATATGATAATAGAAATATAAAAGAAATATTCATATATAAAAGAACAATAATAAACAACTAAAATATTTACAGTGGTTGTTGTGTCTTTCGGCTTTTCCCGGTTAGGGGTCGCCACAGCGGAACTCCAGTCTGCTAATGATTGGTAGTTGATTTTTACGTGCTGGGTTACCAGCCCTGATGCACAACCTTCAATGAAGGTACCCCCATTCATGCATGTCTCCACGTAGAAGACGCTCTAGCTGCAAATCAAACCGGACAGCGTCTTACTGTGAGGTGACAATGCTACCGCAGCACCACCACTGCGGGTTAAAAATATTTACAGTTTTATGTACTATAAAACAATCCTTTTTAAACAGAAAAGGGAATGTGATAAGAGTAGTTAGTTAATTATTAAAGTCAATTTATCCACCAGTTCTTTGAATTTCAACCATGTATTATATGAAGAGGTGATTTTAGATGTTCTTGTCTTGATTGTGATAAGTTCAATATGAGGGGAAAACATACTGGACCTGATTGTCACCAATATGGGGACTCTATGCTCCAGACCAGAAGTGTATCCCTCACTGGTAAGATCAGACCATAAACTAATCTCACTAGATATTCACATCCCGACCCCAGCCCCTGCCCAGAAAACCACAGTGAAAAACTTCTCTAAAGCAAATTTCACACTCCTCAAAACCGAGGTGGAATCCTTCAAAGCCCCCGGGCCTGTGGAAAATATGGCCCAGACTGTAGAATCCTTTATAAACGCATTCTATGAACACCTTCAGGAATGCATGGATCATGCAATCCCAAATAAAACCAAGACCCAATCCTCCAAAGATAGGTGTCCTGTCTGGTGGACCCCAGCCATAAACAAACTATACAATAGAAGGAGGAAGCTACTACATGACAGAGCAAAATCCCAAAAAGGGAAGGCATCTTTGATCAGTATTAGCAATAAACTACGGGCACTCATAAAATCGTCTAAGGCCAGCTTCGAGAGAAAAATTGCACAGGACACTAAGGATAATCACAAGGCTTTCTTTAGTTATGTTAGGAACCTGGGTGGGAATTCCCAGATATGCTCAGAATTAGTCCAAAATGACAAAAAATACACCGAACCCACAGACATTGCCAACATCCTAGCTGACAGGTTCAGCGCAAACATCTCCCCCCCTTCCCCACCAAAAGGCAAATATCTATCCCAGCAGAGTGCTGCCCCCCTGACATCTCAGATGCTCAGGTAAGAGCTGCCCTCTCCAAAGCAAAAAACACAGCATCAATGGGACCAGACGGTGTCCCGGGCTGCGTCCTTCATGAACTCCAAGAAGAACTAAACCCAAACATAAAAATACTATTCAATCTCAGCCTTACTACAGGATATGTACCCAAAGAGTGGCGTACAGCAACAGTGGTCCCTCTCCACAAAGGTGGTGCCTCAACGTATCCTGGAAACTATCACCCCATAAGCCTGACTAGCTTGGTCTGCAAAGCTATGGAAAGGATCATCATGGACCTCATAAATAAAGATATTGGGGACCTACAGACACTGGATCCTACCCAGTTCGGCTTTGTTAAGGGCAGATCCTTCCTCTTAAACCTGGTTGATTTCTTTGAAACAGTCACCAAGGCCATTGACAAGGGGAAGGTGGTCCACACAGCCTACCTGGACCTTGCAAAAGCCATCGATACAATACCCCACTCGGGCATTATAGATAAGCTCACCAGCTTAAATATAAACCCCTATGTCACTAGATGGGTTGCAAACTGGCTCAAGGACAGAACCCACATGGTTAGAATTGCTGGAGCCATGTCAGACTCCAAACCAGTTACAAGTGGCATCCCACAAGTCTCAGTCCTGGGACCTCTCTTGTTCGGTATATATTTCTCGGAGGTACAGGCTAACACGGAAGGACTGTGGCTGACCAAGTTCGCAGATGACTGCAAACTGGGCACCATAATCGACTCTCCAGCCAACACAATCATCCTACAAAAGGGCCTCATAGAAACAGACAACTGGTGCCAGAGCCATGGCCTCAAGCTAAATGCCAAAAAGTGTATAGTCATCCCCTTTGGCAAAAACAAAGTGCCCACAAATTACCACATAGGTGGTAATCCATTAAGTACGGAAGAAGTAATTAGGGACCTGGGGACCTAAGTTGATAGCAATCTCTCATTTGACAACCACGTGGCCAAAGTAATTAGAAAAACATTTTATATAGCCCACCTAATCATGAAGGGATTCACATCTAGATCAGGGGAGGTCATTTTGCCTCTTTACTCATCCCTCATCAGGCCCATAATTGAGTACAATGCCCCTTTTGGGATGTACCTTACCAGACACCTGCAGCAACTGGAAAGACCCCAAAAGTACCTCACCAAGAGGATCAAAGGGCACAAACAGATGCCATATGCTGCCCAATTAGAGAAACTCCAGCTCTACTCAGTGGCATACTGCATGCTCAGAGGCGATCTGTGCCTGATGTATAAAGCCATGTCCAACCCAGAATTAATGGACATGCTGCACCTCAGAAAATCCAAATCCCATCGAGCTACGAGCTCGAGAGACTTGAACCTCAGCACTGAAATAAATAGGACATGCTGGAGGGACAGATTCATAACCCAGAGGCTCCCTTCACTCTGGAATAAAATCCCAGTCCAGGTTAGGCAGAGTCCCTCATTGACTCTCTTCAAGAGGAATCTTGATGAGTGGATGGGAGATAGTAGGTTTACCCCGGGTATCACTTCTGTGTCACTGTTAGACAGAGGCACAGTATACTAACCTCAAAAAAGGGCATAGCAAAATTCATTTAAAATGGGTGGCGAAAGCCATACACACTCTGGCTAGGCTTATAAATGCCCTAGGGCAGATAGCCTAGTATGAACCTATGAACCTATGAACCTATGACAAACATCAGTTGCCAAGTGTACAAATTCCTTCATAGTAGAAGTAGTCTGATTCCTCCATTTCTTGATGATGACTTTTCTTGTTAATGTTAAGATACTACATAAAAGAGGGTATTTTATTTTCATGACACAGATGAGAATAGGTGTGTTAAATGAAATAAGAGATTTGGTCAGCATAAATGTATTATTAAAACAGTCTGTAAGAGAGAATTCATATTATCCCACTATGTTTTAAGTGTTATACAGTCGTAAAACATATGCTGCCAGTGAGCTTTAACATTTAGTTTATATCTCCAGCATCCTATGTCTTTATTATACATCAATTCAACTTTATGAGGCATGATAAAGGTTCTATGTAAGAACTTCCAAGAAAATATTCTTCATCTTAGTGATGTGTAGTTTGTTTTGAATATTGGAGTATTAGTTTTTTTATCATTTTCACTTGGATAGTTATTACTAACAAGTCTAAAATAATCCCAGTAGATTTCTTTGTGACATAGTGTTGATTTCTTTAACACCTTATATATTTTAGATAGAAGTCCCTTTCCAGTTATATTCTAATGCATTACAATAATGAGTAAATCAATAAATGTGGGGAAAGAATGTCTAACTATTGGCTGCATTAGATTAATCTCATGTTCAACAAATTGTCTACAGTTTTACATTTCTAACCACATATCTTTGCTTAACTCAAACTTATTAATGATAGGGTCAAAATTTTGCAACTTTCCATTGTCTATTAACTGATACCAGTATAACAGTTTTTTGTCTCTAAATGTAATCATTGTTGTTCAGTTAAATGAATTAATATTATTTTGGGTATAGGCAATTAGAAACACAAAGAAAATCCATGAGTTATATTCAGGGTTCCTGAAAATGAAAATTTTAAAGGAGGTTATTATTGTATTAATATAATGAGAGATAACTTGTTTGTTTTTGTTTTCTATAAAATAGGCTTTTACTGACCAAAGAAATTTATTAGTAGCTATTTTAGTATGACATCATTTTGTTAAAGTATGGGATTTACACCAAATTCCTCCCTGAATATTTTTCCGTTTGGCATTATAATTGTATTTAACCAAGACATTATTGTCTTAACAACTGAAAATAAGGAATATAATTCTAAATCTAAATCTGGAAGACCAATACTACCTGATGTCCAATCTCTAATATGATGGATTAAAGCCAATCTAGGCTTATTAGGAAACCATAAAAATCTCAGAAACAAAGAATTAAATTCATGCTTTTGGGGGAGTGAGAGGGATAAGAATTATATTATATATACATAATTTTAGGAAGGATAATCTTTTTAATTAAGAAGACTCTCTTCTGTAGTGAAATAATATTACATGTATTAATTGTTTTATGGAATTTAAAGTATCATTATAGTTGAGGGTTGTTATATCTTTAATATTATCAGACAAGATCATCCCTAAGTAAGTGATCTTACCATCTTTCACAATGTATATATGTAATTTCTTAACTATTTTATTAATGCTATAATTAACAGGTAATATTTTAGTCTTATTCTCATTAAAACTGAGTCCCAATTTCTTCTGGAATGTTTCTATTGCTTGGAATACTGCAATAAAAGAATTCCAATCAGTTTTGATGGAATGTCATCTGCAAATAATTGTATTTTGGGGATTAAATCTGTAGAACAATGTATTTGTGTGTGTGTGTGTGTGTGTGTGTGTGTGTGTGTGTGTGTGTGTGTGTGTGTGTGTGTGTGTGTGTGTGTGTACCTTTGAGAAGCTATCCAAGGGCTTGCACAATTGTATAAATACTGAGCACATGTAAGCCTGACAGCCATTTTGTAGTAAGCTGTTGAGATGCAAGCATGTATGTCTGTAAGGTCTGTCTGTTAATCAGTTTGTTTATATTTTATGATGCTGCTATCAATCTTGGTATGTTTCTGTTTAAAAAAGCAGCTAAACAAACTACCCTGTATGTTCATCATCTATGTTAGAAAGGGATGAACAACATGGTGTCAGAAGTGGTATGTCTAAAAGGATATGGTGTTAGAAGAAGCATGGCCAAAATGATTTGTTGGCAGAAAGAGTTCCAGGTTCTTCTGTTTGAGTCCAAGAGGCACCTGGTTGGTATTGGAGGAATATAGAGGAGAGGATCATCCCTACTGCAAGTATAATTTGCAAAACAGGTCAGAAGCAAATTTCAGATGTTAAAACTTACTCAAATAATTTCTTATTCACAAAATATGAAATGAAGCATACAGAACACTCTAAACAATATTTAAATAAACTGAAATGTCTGATATTGATAAAAATATTTGAATTATTACAGAAAATGTTTGAAATAAAGTCAAATTGCATAAAATGAATAAAATTAGGGGAAAATACCACATTTCCACTAAGCACTTATTTTTCATATTAATTAAAGATATCTGAGTTATCAGAAGTGTATGAAGTTTTCGCATGTTTGTATAGTTTTACAGTTCATTTATTTCACAAGATACAGCCATTTCAGATCATATTTTGCAAAGTACAGCATTTCAAAGAGTTTATTAGGCATTTGAATGTTGTTACGAGTTCTCACAGCACAGTTTGTATATAATTACAAGGGACATATTTTCAGTGTGTTTGTCCATACTTTGTTGGCATGGTAGACAGATTTCAAAAACTCAGTACATTTGTATTTGACCGTAATATTGCAGATAACTGGAGAGTTTTTGAGCAAGAGTATGACATTTTCATACAGGCTGAATTTTTCTGATAAAGATGACTATATAAAGGCATTTATTCTGCTTAATTTAGCGGGGTCAGAAGTCATTGACAGGGACCATTCATTTGTGTATGCACCTGCTATCTTTGTAGGAGAGTAGGGGGAAAACTGTCACATTGTTGTACCAGCTGAGCCAAGAGAGGACCCTGAGTGCTTGAAACATAAATTTAGAGAAATGTGTAACCCACAGACAAGTGTTGCAATGACAATGGAAAGGCATTTATTTTATACTAAGGATTAAAAGCCTGTTGAAACTTTTGCAGCATATATAACTGACTTGAGGAAAAAGGCTAAAACATGCAGTTTTTGAGATTTAAGGGATAGGTTGATAAAAGATAGATTTGTGTATGGTATTAAAATGATGGTGTGAGAAGGATTTTGCTTTGTGATAGTGATTTAACTTTGAATAAGGCCATTGAGATTTGTCAGATATATGAGCTCAAAAAAAGCATGCGAATATGCTTACAAATGAGAGATGCATGTTTCCAGTAACTTCTACAGCTCATGTTGATAGTATGCAGTGCATTGTTAAAAGAAACAGGCCCAAACACATGGCAGCAGCTGTAGCCCCTGCAGCACTCACTGGTAAACCCAAGAGCTTTCCACCAAGTTCCAGAGTTCGCACAGTCTCAGTGAAGCATAAGTGTGAGTCAACAAACTCAAAGCATGGGCCTCAACCTACTTTCATTGCCAACTGCCATAATTGTGGTGGAAATCATGAATCTAAAAAGGAGAAATGTTTAGCTTTTGGTCAGCAATGCCACAAATGCAATAAGTGGAATCATTTCAAAATGTGTTGCAAAAATCAGAAGGCACGCATTATTTTATTAAAAGGGGATATCCAAAGAAATTAATTGATCAGTTAGAAAGCTGTAACCCTACTCTTTATGTAGACAGTGTGTCAGTACTTAATGAAACAGTTAATTCACTAGATTTAAGGGCAAATAATATAGTATTTTATACTGTTCACATAAATGGAAAACTCAAAGATGACACAAGTTCCAAGTGCAATGTTATATCAACAGAAACATTTGCTAGAGTGTGTAAGGGTGAAAGGCTTGATTTGGCAAAGTGTGCAAAGCTTGTTGCTTATGGTGGTGAAGAAATTCAGACTGAAGGCTCAGAAATGCTTTCATGTTACTCTGCTGGGAGAAGTTATGACTTGTTATTTTATGTGGTCAAGAGGCACGTACAGTTATTATTAGGGCTCGGAGATAGTTTGAAAATGGGACTGCTTTCATTTAATAAGGAAGTCCATCACATTAGCTTGAAAGACCACTTCTTTAATTTTACCCAACATATTTTTTTCTGCCTATGCTGATCTTTTCAAAGACAAGCTAGGGAAGTTTCCAGTTGTGTACTCCATGAAGTTAGTTCCAGATGCCAGTCTACTTGTCCGGCCAGCCTGGAAAATTCCAATGGCAATGCAGGACAGAGTTAAAGCACAGTTAGTTAAAATGGTAAGTTATTTCATCTTCTCCAACTGAGTGTATATCTTCCATGGTGGTAGCTCATAAGAAAAGCTCAGATGACATCAGAATATGTATTGATCCACCATATTTGAACAAAGCATTACAAAAGACCTAATCATCCAATGCGTACTGTCGAAGAAGTTGTGTCTCTGATGCCAAATGCCACTGTTTTTTCTGTTTTAGATGCAAAGAGTTAATTTTGACAAATTCAGCTTGACAAGATGTCATCATTGCTAACTATATTCAGTACTCCATTTGGAAGGTATAGATTTTTGAGAATACCACTTGGGATAAATTCTGCAAGTGACGTTTTTCAACGTGCAATGGAGCAAATGTTTTCTGGTTATCCTTGTGCTATTATAGTAGATGACATACTAATAGGAAGTAAGGGTGAATCTGAGCATGACAGAAACCTCAGAAAACTTCTGGAAAGTGAATCTTAAGCTCAATCCACTGAAATGAAATTTAGGCTATGAGAAGTTACTTATGTACATCGTTTATTTGCCAGTTCAGGCCTACGACCAGTCCCTTTAAAGCAATTAGTCATTCCCAAGATGCCAGTTCCAATATTCAAGCCCTACAATGTTTTCTTGGCAGGGTTAACTATCTAGGCAAGTTCATTCCAGACTTGAACCAACTTTCAGCACCACTCAGAGAGCTGACATGTAAAGATGTAACCTGGTCTTGGTTAGAAAAACACCAAAGAGCATTTAATGTCCTGAAACAGAGAATTGCCAGTCCACCAACTCTCAGATACTATGAGTTTCACAAGCCAGTCACTCTTTCATGTGATACTTCGAGCTTTGGTATAGATGTACCCCCGGATTCATGAAGCTCGGCGCAAGGCCGGCATAAGGCTTGCGCCGGCTGTGTGGCATAGATGTGGAGTAGTTGCGCTATATGCATATTAATGAAGGCATGCAGACACCACAGCCACGTGCATAGGAAACGTGCGCGAGTGCAACGGGCATATCGAAGTTGCGGAGGGAGGCATGTCAATGTCGGCTTCCGAGTAGCAACCTAAACTGCTGAATATTATATTCCGCCAGCAATAGTAATCGTACCTATCAGTGTCCATGAAGACTGAAACGTATGCAAAGCAGAGTCCCTGCGAACAGAAAATGAAGACTCAAACACAAATGCACGGTAGGGAATAACGGGTCCCTACCCATGAACAAATGACAGGAAAACCTTGTGCCTGTAGTCCAATGTAGTGTAGATAGCTATACCATGTGGAAGTGAAACGTATCAGATGTTAGCGCACCGCCAGTAGGTACGTCCAGTCCAATAGATAGGGTCATCAGCCGACCCATAATTTGAGGGAGGGAACATAGCTGTGCAGATGTGTCCATAACAAAATACACGAGGAGAAATGTAGATATAGGTAGTGACCGTATGTCTGAATCATATCCCACAAGCCATGTAATAGTCATATACAAAAGGTATGTCCGTATTTCACATACCAAATGTGATAGGAAATAGCATATGCATGTAAACGAAACAGAAGGAGCATATAAACGAGCCATAACAACACGGACACATGTAGGCCAAAAGGAACAGTATGATCCATACCGTCGACCAAGATTACCACCTGTCCCACTTTGCGAGCGACAGTCCCTCTGTGGCAGATGTGTCCTGACACAAACATGTAAAACTGGCAAATGTCCAGAGAATATAGGACATAATTCCTTCATAGACGTCATGCAATAGTTGCATTAAACATATTTCACTGGATGTATAATACAGAAATGTCATAACAAACAGAATAAGATACCGAAATGCTACAAGAATAAGCTTAGATATAGGCAAGAATTGTAAGTTCTATCTGCCGAACTGCCCATGGGTATGTGTCGGCCTGTAAAATATGCTGTGTTCACCGTAACTGTCACAGTAGGGTTGCCACCCTTACAAATGGCCAAAGTGGGACATGTTTGGTACAGACATCAGACTGTACAGGCCGACACATACCCATGGCCAGTACAAAGGACAGAACATAACTGTTTTGCCTACAGAAAAGCGTATTCCTGTAGCATTTTAGTTGCTTAGTCTGTTTCTCATAACAGTCAGGTATTTTAGATACAGAATTAACTGTTTAATGCAACTATCACATAAAATATAAGAAATATGTTTGTCCTAAAATCGCAGTACATTTGCCATGTTGGCAATTACATGTCAGGACACAACTGCCCAAAGAGGAACTGTCTCTTGCAAAGTGGGACAGGTGGTAACCCTATGTCACTCTGTGGACAATTGAAAAGGTGGAAACACAACCGTTGATTGTGGGGAGGCAATGTCCACAACAGTCGGACATGCGTAAGGAATAGCTTGGACATAGGAAAAGGTGCCATCCTACCAATGAGTAGAACAGGCTGGAAAAATCCGGAAGGCAGCTGTATAATCCAAACGTGTATGTGACACAGTCAAACGGGTAGTACCC
Organism: Protopterus annectens; assembly: GCF_019279795.1. Taxonomy (NCBI): domain Eukaryota; kingdom Metazoa; phylum Chordata; order Ceratodontiformes; family Protopteridae; genus Protopterus; species Protopterus annectens. Next base: position 228,219,583 of record NC_056738.1, read on the forward strand.
GGATACACCAACCAAGTAATGAAAGTGAAGTAAGGGCGTGTACCTATGTGCGTGAGGTATAGCATGTGGACAGCAAACATGGCAGGGTAGTCCACACAACCATAAAGGTACCCGACACATGTAGGGTAGTCAATGTGTAACTCTGGCCGTGTCATGGGCCAACAACCAAAGTAGTGTTCTATGGGGTGTGAGTAATTCGCGTGTGAGGGGTGTGTGTTTAATGGTAAATTCCTCAAAGGTGATACTTGTGTCGTATGCAGAAAAGGTGAACCGGAGGTGTATGAGGGGGCAGCGGGTGAAGTGGAAAAAAACACAAGTCATGTAGAAACAGCTGCAAGACAAGCAGACAGGCCATAGTGTAGAACACAATCCCACAAACATATGAATATGGAAATATGCGAGACAAATGTATACATACGGTACCATCACATACCCACAGATGGGTCCTGATGGAACTGGCCATAACAAACGCAACACACCTGGATGCATAATAGCCTACCCAGCATACCCTCCACAACACACAACCTGCCACCATACCAGAACGTCCACCAAATCCAGCCGTACTTGGTCTACTGGTTTGTTGCAGAAACAGCTACACACAGTGACCCCTACGCATATGTAGTAGGTATTGTCACCCTAGGCAGTGTCAGGATTGCAAACCATGTATCCCCTGCAGGTAAAACCCCCTGCACGTTTTCGTGAAGCCACAAAAATCTTCGGTATCTAACTTGTTTTCGTCTTGACCAATTTTTGGAATATCCTTCATGGGATGACCAACTTGTGTAAATAGTAGAATGGGTATGACGACATGATGTCCAATCCAGTAGATATCTGGACACAAGTCAGAACATGCAGTGGAGGTCCATGACACTGTCCAGCCCTAAGTGGGCATGCATAACCTACCACCCAGGATAAAATACTGTCCCGTGACGCACGTGTCCAGACACGAATAGGAGGGAGAATATAATGCACACATTTGCAAAGTGGAAAATGGCATGAGGGCAAGGAAGATACTACATAAACAGGTCAACCCTGATCAAGTTTGAGGGACACTGACTGTGTGCAGTCATGACTGACCATACCTGTCAATCTGTGTGAGCAAGATATCTGGACAGAGCCGTGAATATAAGTGAGACAAAGGTCCAAACTCAGGGACAATCTGTAAACATATCTCTTAGAAACATAGAATTTGATAGAATAACAGTTTGCACATTGGCATTAATGTGTGGAGTATGAAGTCTGAAACCCAACTGTCTGTCAGCACGTTCCGACTGCAGTCTTTAATGCTGAGCTACTGCTGTGCCAGAACACAACAGCATATTACAGAGGTCTGTGCCATACCACTCAACTGTCCAGATATTCACAGAATGACTAGGGTCACCACCTGTCCCACTTTGCGAGTAACAATCCCTCTGTAGGCAGTTGTGTCCTGTGAAAAAAATCAAGACATAGCAAATGTCCTGAGAGTTTATTTCCTAATTTACTTTAATAGTTGCATAAAACAGTTATTTTATATATGAATCCTCAATATGTTATGTGAAGTAGCATAAGCAATTCAAATGTTACTAGAATAAGCTATTATATGTACAAAAAGGTTAAAGTTCAGTACTATGCATGGCTGTAGGTATGTTTTGTCCTGGAAAATCTGACATCTCTACAGAACATGTCCCACTTTGGGCAGTCGAAAAGGTGGCAACCCTAAGAATGACCACAGGTTTGCCCCATAGTGTTGGTGTGTGCCTCTGACAATCTGCACCAGTGTGGTAAATAGCTGAGGATTGACATCAGTAAATAATGAGAAATATCCTGAGTATAAGACTCCACAACCTGCAGAAAAGTCATGCTAATGCAAGACCTAGCATTCTATCAATGTTGTAAGCTTGTAAGAGCAATCGTTAAAATGTGTCCCTAATTGTCCCCTCATCGTGTAGGTGCTCTAAGAGGTATGGTCCGTACATATTTACAGAAACAGCCCTTCACACTTGTGTAATGTACAACCGCATACCTGTAGTCACTTCATGTCCAAAAATAACAATCCCCGTATGACTGTATACAGGTAATAGTCAAATGTGAATGGGAACACCCCTCACCGGGGAGTATGGACTGTAACAAACCCACCCATAATATGTAATGCCAACAGAATTAGCTGCTGACAGGTGCCCAAACACCTGTGTCTATAAACACAGGTAAAACTTCAAAATAGGGAGATAAGCCCTGTCCATATGCTTCGTCTGAAATTTGACCACGGCCAGGGAAGTTCCGTTCACCAGGTGGACAAGCCTAAACCCAGATCACTACATGAACACCCTGACAATCAAAAACATGTATGTGGCTGGACTATATGCCTTGGTGTTCTGCATACCCTCGGAGTGATTAACAATGCAGCAGGAGTCCACAGCAGTAGGCAATAGGGAATGTGTAATATGTAGTACTGCCTTTTTCCCAGCAGGAGAATGGATGCCTGTGTTGTAGGTGAAGTGGTGAGGCGTATGTTGATGTAGCTAAGTACTATGGGTATGCATATCAATGAGGGAGAACACCAATAGAATAGTGTTTCCGGTATCCGGCCAACGTGAATGCAGTCCCGGTTGACCTACGACCACTGCACATATAACTTGAAAGTGTAATTAAAGCATTCGTGCAGTACACACATTTAAATATGTAAAGGTGAACGTGTGTTTCGCAGTAGTCCGTAAACTGGAATGCAGATATGTAACTGTTACGGTCAGAATTATGAAAGTTCACGGAAGCACAATTATCTATGAAACATATGTAACCCACAATAAGGATATGCAAGTGTGCCTAAGTGTGTAATCCGCTCACAGAATAGAAAATTAATGGTGTTTTCCCCACGTTCCATGTACATGGCTCATACCTGTTAAACCCGTAAAGTACAAAACCGGGCAAAGCCATGACAACAACTGGTACAAATAGGGACAATCCCCAGATATTGCCCTAACAATCATAGAAAGTGGATAGAATAACAGGTGTGTCACTAGCATGGATTCTCTGAAGGGTATGAAGTCGTAACCTGAAATGTTTGTCATTATTTACCAATGTCAGTCTTTAATGATATGCCACTAACTTGCCAGATAGACACAAGGTTATGAAAAACGGACCACAAATAGGGACAATCCCCAGATATTGCCTAACAAACAGAGAAAGTGGATAGAATAACAGGTGTGTCACTAGCATGGATTCTCTGAAGGGTATGAAGTCGTAACCTGAAATGTTTGTCATTATTTACCAATGTCAGTCTTTAATGATATGCCACTAACTTGCCAGATAGACACAAGGTTATGAAAAATGGACCACAAATAGGGACTATCCCCAGATATTGCCTAACAAACATAGAAAGTGGATAGAATAACAGGTGTGTCACTAGCATGGATTCTCTGAAGGGTATGAAGTCAAAACCTGAAATGTTTGTCATTATTTACCAACGTCAGTCTTTAATGATATGCCACTAACTTGCCAGATAGACACAAGGTTATGAAAAATGGAGCAAAGATAAGAGGCAAACAGCTGTACATGCAGCGGAAATCTGTACAGTTGAAAGGTATGATATGGAGATATATATACACATATATCCACAGACATAATCCAAAGCAAATTACAAGATGAGGAATGTACAGACATATGTATATATGTACAGATATATATATCTATACACACATGATACATGAATAGATATATACACAACAAACATATGTCCCTGTACATATAACACATGTACATAAATAGGTCACGGTATAGCTAATATGGATAGACAGACAGACATGCATGAAAGGAGAATACGCCGATGGTTTCCAAACCATTTCCCGGAAAGTACCAGTGTGACAGGGCCTGCAAGTTCTACACGTTAAACATGAATATAGGTGTCCTTTGCAGGACCCCAAAAATTGATCCGTATGAAGTGCGAACCATCATTGATGCTAAAGACGTCACAGCTGCAACTACGATATAGCTGTACATGCAACAGTAGCAGGTGCAAGGGTAATAAAACATGGGTCGATTGAATGTATGACGTACGAGCTGATATCTGCAGAGTGGGGAATGCTAGGAAGTGTCCTCACACTTTATTAATGCTCACATTAAACATGTCTAATGGGTACTGTGGAGGTGTGTCAGGTATGGGAATCATGGGTATGCAGAATTGGGTCAAGGTGCTGGATGGCACAGATCTATTAGGTACGCCCCATGGGAGTGATCAATATACCTATGTGGGTATAGCACATGCCTATATTCACCAAAAAAGTGCAACCCACCCACTGGATATTGTGTAAACCATTGGAGGAAGACGTAGGGACCTATATCAGTGTCATGTAGGTGATTATCATGGATGGACACGCATACGACCAAGATGGTAACCATACCTGCCAGAATGTCAGAATAAGACAGCTGGACTAAGGCATAGTACACGGCAGACAAATAGGGACTATATTAAATATACCTCAGACAAAGTCAGACCATTGATAGAATAATTGTGCAGTCGGGAATACGAATGTTATGATAGTTAGTAATTATGAAATAGAAATGTCAGTCATGATTACCTAACTGCACAGTCCGTCATGGCTTGCCAGCAATCTATCAGAAAGGCACATTATCATGACAAATGTAACAGAATCATAGGTCAAACCCCAGGGCGTATACCCATAATGTGTATAGGTGAGAGGTATGAAGGTAACCCGTCCTAATGAAATGTACAGAACTAGTAATACTAGGTGGACAGGTGAGAAGAAAGACATCAGGACAAATGACAAAACATGTACAACTCATAAGCATGTTTGTCCACAAATGTGAATTACAATGTATGGCCTGTGAAAGTCAATGTGGAAGGTTAATAGACTCAAACGACATGTGTCCCTCAGGGTGTCATGCAGTGTCACCGATACAGTGTCCAGTCCACCATACTCGTACGTGAGCTCTGCCACTGATGGAAAGCGCAAATACCGGCCTACACATAAGGTGCATGATGGAATAAGTAGTGTGGATAAGCACCTGTTGGCCTGTGTGAGGAATATAACCCAGTGGGTGGGTGTGTTCAGCAATAGTAATGTAATGGTAACTGGCCTGTAATGGCGCCATGTATTGTGTGTATTGGCGCAACTATACGAATGTGCAGATGTATGCCTCATATGTGTGGTGTGTTCCTCTCACAATCTGTACCTGCATACCTCTCAACTGTACAGATTTTTGCAGAATGTCCAGATTTTTGCCTCATATATTTGGTACATTTTTCATAAAATTGTGGTTTTCTGGCAAATTAGTGCAAATCATTAAAGACTGAAGTTAGAAAATAATGAGAGACATTTGAGTTTCAGACTTCATACCCTTCAGAAAATTCACACTAATGCAAAACCTGTTATTCTATCAACTTTTTAAGTTTGTAAGAGCAATATTTAAAAATTGGCTCTACTTTTGGACTTTTGCCCCACTTTTAGTTATGGCTTTGTCCAGATTTCCTGCTGTCGGAGGTTGAGAGGTATGTGTACCTGTCTGCCAAATACGCGAGAACTGACGTCATTAAATAATGATAAACATATGTGTTTAAGACCCCAAATCCCTCAGAAAGGGCATACTAATGCAAAACCTATAATACTGCCAACTATCTACATTTGTAAGAGCAATATGTAGAATCTGCCCCTATCTGTCCCCCCATCATGTTAGGCTTTGTGCAGATGTTTTGCACTAGGAGGTTGATAGGTATGATCAGAAACAGATACATGTCTGAGGAAATAGCATTATCGACCGCAAGATAACACAGAAGGTATGAAAAGTGCTGCAGTAGGAAGTTCATCCGCAGGTATGTGCTGACATATCAAATGACACAGCAGTCTACAGGAAGTACCTATAGGGTGTCACCTTTACCAATGATGACAGTGGGACATACCCACAGCCATGCATACACCACAAATAGACAGCACACAGCAAAGCCTAAGCCATGATACACGACGCCTTCGGCGTTTATGGATTGAGTGAGAGTACAGCAAGGAAAGATGATTGCCAGGCTATTCAGCAAACACCTGCAGGGGCGTGCAAGACCACCCGTAACATGAACATTGCACGGACAATGTTGGGATTTGCAGCATACCCCATTTGTATGTGTAAGCTATGTAAATGATGTAATTATAGGGTTGCCACCTTTCCAAATGGCCAAAGTGGGACATTTGTGTTACAAACATCAGATTTTGCAGGGCAAAACATACCCACGGCCAGTACAAAGGACAGAACTTCAGTTGTTTGCCTGAATAAAAGTTTATTCTTGTAGCATTTTTGTTCCTTATTCTGTTTCGTATAACATGTAGGTGTTTCCGATACAGAATAACTGTTTTATGCAACTATTACATACAATATAGAAAATACTTTTGAAATCTCAGGACATTTGCCATTTTCTCACAATATTTTGCAGGACACAACTGCCCAAAGAGGGACTGTCCCTCGCAAAGTGGGACAGGTGGTAACCCTACATAACTACGTGATACATGAAACAGTAAGCTGTCCGTGCAAGAGCAGAGTTATGTGCAGAAATGTACCCGGATGTTATGCGAATAACGTTTTGCACGTTGCTAAATGGAGCAATGACAGCTGCAAATACAGTATGAATACAGTCGAAGAAGCATGCCAATGTCCAAGTCCAAGGCCAGTGGCAGCTTTGTCCATTGGATATCAATAAACCAGTAGTTGTCCTCCCCCGATCCCTGGTGTGGAAGCGTAGCGCAGCACCACGAGAACACGCTGCGCTTCAACACAAGACATATGGATAATATACATACAAAATGTAGGTTTAGTTAGATGTTAGTACACCATGCAGATGAATGGCAAGCTGGAGACAACACGACTACTGCGTACTGGTACCTATGTGTGGAAGCGCTCTGTCAGAGATGTAACGAAGCATTTGTAGGCAATGTGAGGCAAGTGAAGCTGAGGATACTGAATCACAACATGTCATGCCATATGGGCCAAGCCTCTACAGTGTAGTGTAGGTTAAGGGGACTATTAGAGTAGAAGATAGGTGACAACAGGAGTGTGTATGTACAAAACACTGTAACCTCACTGGAGCAGTGTCACATGTGTGCTGTCAGTACTCAGTGGAAGAGGCGTGTCATGAGCTATCCCAGGGAACGTCAGGAGACTGACGGCGTACGCCATGCATACCACCGATGTGACATGCAAACCTGCCCACAGTGTGTCTGCGCCCGTGCGCGCCAGTAAGCCCGAGTAAGTATGTGTGCGCGCGTGTTAGCCCGTGTGCACATGTGGAAGAACAAGTAAGCTAGTGTATGAATGGTGAAGCCCGTGTAATGTCGTGTATGCATTTGTAAGCAGGCTACACACATCACACACATACTGCACACACAGACACACATGCTGCCAATACTACACACATCAGTGAAATGGCACATGGATGGAGACTACATCATCAGAGGTAACAGTGCTGTAAACTATGCTACAGTGATGGTCATAGCTGCAATGCATCATGCCTGCTGAAGTACACCTGGAAGTAACACACTGTGTGTTAACAACATGCTAACATCAATACAGTGGAATAAAGCCACTGTGTGCAGCAGCACCAGGTTAGTCAGATCCTGCATCAATGTTACACATCACAGGTGGTGGCACAGGTGACATCATATGCACAGGGTGTGGTGTTACCATGTCCAGAGCTGTCATAGAGCCATCCAATGTACACGAAGGTGTGTGTGTGTGTGAGGGACAATGGTTATTGCATGGCCCAATGGTGGTGCAATGGGTGTGTGTATGTGATAGCTGTAGCTGTCTGTGGTAAGTGTGTGTGTCTGCATATACACAGGTACAGCATGTGTCAGCCATATACAGGAGGTTGTGGGATAGTCACAGACCATACCTGCCAGGCTGTAGAGATCCCCATTACTGACCATGGACACCCCTCCATGCATCCAACACAACCCAGTCCTGCACCTGTCAATGTCTACACATACAGTCCTGGGATCTGTACCACAACCTGTGGATAAATGTGTGTCTGTAATGTTAACCTGGGGTGCATAGACTTGACAGTTACTACAGACGGATATGAGCCATACTCACACTCCAATGTAATAACCACCGCTGACTGTTTCAGAGATCTGCGTACAACCACTCAAAGGTGCTGCACTAACATTGTTTCCAATGCCCGTGTAGTACCCAGCAACACAATAACCGGTCACTACACATGTATAACCCATGATCACTACAGCACACAGTATGTGCACTATCACAGAGCCATACAAGATGTACATACATCCAAGGTGCTCACGTACAGACAATGCAGCACAGTCAAGAGTGATAATCCCAACATACATATCTATATACAATATATATATATATATATATATATATATATATATATATATATATATATATATTTATATATATATATATATATAAATATAGCTATATACATACATATATCTATATATATATATATATATATATATATATATATACACACACAAACATATATATATATATATA